>NC_051431.1:3178098-3189601 GCF_001649575.2 Kryptolebias marmoratus
CCCCCCCCCCAATCACACTCCATGTGTTCCCCTCTCATCCTCCTCTCCCATCGGCCTTCCCGTTTGGTTTGAACCCTGCGGTATGAGCACAAATGTGTGTTTGACTTTTTAAAGTTTCCCAACGAAGGGGAGGCCTCGCCGCCTCCTCCTCCGTGGAAAGAGAGGAGAAACAGAGGCAAACCAGCCCTTTTTTCCTCCCTGCTCTCTGCCTTACAGTGACTCACATGTGAGGAATGCGGTGGGCTGGTCTCAAGTTATTAATATCTCCTTTCCTAGGGTCCGCAAACTTTCCTCAGGATCCTAACACTGCAGCTTTCTGAAAGATTTAAACAATATTCCCCTTATTTGAAGCAAAACCTGCAGGACGCCACACCCTCTGCTGTGTTTCTGATTAGGGAAAGCAGAGAAAATGTAAGAGAGTTGGCTTCTGAGGAGCCCTGAAGAAATGTTGGCTCCGAGAGCAGAAAGGCGGATGGAACAATGCTCCTCTGTTGCAGAATTAGATTCTGCTGAGTCATAAATCACCAGAGATCAGGACGGCGGATGACCCCCCGCCAGCATCCGAGATCCCCAAAGCTTACTCAACAGAACCGGGGTCTCCTTCTGGTACGTCACCCTGTGTTTGTGGGGAATTCCTCTTCGAGAACCAAACCCGAGGCCATCTGCTGTGAAGAGGAGTGACATCTGGTGGATGAAGAATCCCCCGGTTGTGTTTCCAGCTGCAGACGGAGCGCCGTGCTCCAAATGTTCTCATAGCTGAGACAAACTCAGCTTAAAACCACATTTTAGTCACAAATATTTAAATTATCAAATATAAAAATATAATTAATTTTGTCTTTTTATGGTTATGAAATGAAGATTTATTTTTTTAACTTCTTTATTGAGACCTAAAGAGTTAAATGTAACTTATGAGGTGAATTTATGTTCTTAATTACAGATTTTGCTTTAAATTTACCTCAGTTTTCAATATGTTTTTTTCCAGTCTTTTAATTGTCAAATCTATATAGCTAATTTTATTCATTGATTAGCTGATTTTAGCTTTTAGCAATTTGATGCTAAAAGCTAAAGTGAGCAAAACCGCAGCTAGAAATGTAAACGAGCTAAACTTTACAAATATATAAACCCAAAAGGGTATTATTCAATTGGCTACTGGTTATTTCATATCTCATCAGCGTTCTTCACACACACACACTCTCTCACACACGTAAGGTACGTATTAAAGGTACGTAAAGATAAGAAAAAACGTTACAATTACCGTTTTGGCAGTCAGACGGAGTAAAACACAAAAATTAACGGATCGTGGCAGTGCACGTGACTCTCACTCGCCTCTGCGTTAAAGGACAGTAGCAACAAGCACCCATTGACTCACGTGCGCCCCCTTTCGGTGCGGCAGAGTACTGCCCTGCCCTACCCCGTGCCTTTTCGCCGCGGTTTTATGTCCCCTCAGCAAAACTAAATATGTCACTAACAAATATTAAACGTAAATGGTTAAAGACATTAGCCAGACTGTGGAAAATTAGGGTATATAAACGTATATGCAAACATTTTATTGGCGACGTGCAGCGATAAGGTGTTCTGACAAGAAAGCTGAGTAAACAACCCGTGACGTAACACCGGTCTGCGCATGCGCATTGCCACAAGGTAGGTCTGAACAACTGCAACAGGCACGCGCCAACAGCATGTATCAACCCAGTTTGTGAACAGGAAATATGCAATTTCAGCGGTTTTGACTATAAAAACGTTCGAAATTAGTCATACATAAAGATCAGTGGACAAATATTAATATTAATTTTATGTTATCATTTTTTCTCTGCCTCCCCTTACCACACGTCGCTGAAAGAAATGAGCAAAATAGAAAAAATAAGGTAAAATTAGCCAAACAGTAGCAAAAACTAAGCTTAATGTAGGAACCCAAAAAGCTAAAATTAGCTAATAGCTACAATCTTTATGTAGCAACCCCGTAGCTAAAAACTTAAATTATCAAATTTTTAAATAAATATATAAAATTATCAACAAAATTTGTAAAACCATACATAAAAGCTAACTGTAGGAAAAGGCTAAAATTAACAAAACTGTATATAAAATTTAAGATTAGAAAGACGAAAGTATAAAAAAAAATAAAAGAATGTTTTCATATAATTCTATGGGGAAAAAGTAAGAAATAGTTAAATATTTCAAGAAGTATAAAAGCTACAAACACATTTGGTGAAATTTACAAAGTATTCTGAATGATATTTAACAAGAAATGCATTTACTTTTAAAAGTATAAATTATTGTAATTCATAAATAATGTTGTTGATTTTTACATGTTTGTCACATTTTCTTTCTTTTAAACTTCAGCCAAGCCTGCTCCTCAAAAACATTTATTTTAATTTTAACAACAATTATTGTTAATTTAAAATGTTTAAACAGTCAAATGATTGGAAGAGAAATGAGTTAAAGATGAATTTACAAGATTTAGTTCTTGATGTTTTTTGTTGATTAATTATAATTAAATTAGCTTTAAAACACAAAAATACACAACAAATTTAAAGTTCTTTTTACATTTATGAAGGCTTGTCTCCACGCAAAAGTAAAATGTATCAGCTTCGGCAAAAATAACCGATTTAATTTCAATCATTGATGTCAACTAGAGGACGACTGATAAGTCAGGAAGTCTGATTTTTAACTTTAACGCTGCCAAACGAGACGAAACTCAAATTTAGTAACAACCTGCAGACGATATAAAAACCTGAGATTATTGTTTTTAAAAACATTTAAAACAGCAGAAGACCCTCCAGGACGGAAGGTGTGGATTCAGCTTTAGCTTCTTTAATTTTAATCTTTCTTTAGTGTTTTTATTTTAAATCAGCGGCACTTTAAAGATGCTGTAAACCCAGAATGGGTCGATTCCTCTCCTTGTAAATGAGCACGAACAGCTGCAGAAAATAATCGAGTTTATTTTTTTAATTCTAAAAGTTGACACATTGTCAAAAACAGCCTTGATTTAGTTCAAAAATTGTGTTTTTTTAAATGTACAAATAAGACATTTTTTTGCTCTTAGATAATAAATGAAATGAAGAAGTAGGGGTGCAGGCTTGAAACAGGTGTTTTAAAGATAACCTACAGAAAATCTTGAAGATGAACATGAACCTCCTGCTGAACGCCACAGAAAAAGACCCAAAACGATCATTTTGGACGAGTTTAGAAGCTGAAGTGGTTTTTGATGTCTTTGATCTGCTTCATCATGTCCCCGATTTGCTGTCCCTGCTCCCTGAGGACGTCCTGGACAACCTTCTTTTGGCTGGCGTTGAGTGAGACGGTGGTCCTTGTTGAAGACATGTCCTTGTCCACTTGTTTCTTCTGGTACTCCATCTTCATGTTGACCTGCCGGATGCAGTTGTCCAGGTGTTTCAGCTGATCGCTGACGCTCTGCAGCTCCTTCTTCATGTCCTTCTCGCTGTTGGACAGAATGGGCAGCTGGCTCTGCAGGCTGCACAGCACCTTTTTAACTCTGTTCATGGTGGTTTCCTGACGATACTTGGCGTCTTCGTACTTATCGGCCAGCCTCTCCGCCGCCTCCCGTAGGCTCTTCTTCTCCTCCCGGCACAGAGCCAGCTCCTCCAGCTGCTTGTCCTTCTGGTCCCTCAGGAGCTTCACCCTCCTCTGCATCTCTTCGCGGGCCATGTCCTGCTTCAGGATGTACTCCTCACGGAAGACCTGTGTGGCCCTGCTGAGGAGCTGCAGGCACTCTGGCGGGGGCGGCGACGCGTCCTTGTCGCCAGCCTTGAGCACGAGGGGGTTAGTGGAGCTGCGAGCCAGGATGTTGCGGATGTGCTGCTCGAAGGAGTCGTTGGCGAGCCCCCGCAGCGGGGAGCTCCCAGAACCGGGACCTGGGTGGGAACAGAGCAGGGGAGGGGAGGGAGGGCGAATGGAGCTCAGCAGGGGCAACATGATGCACTCGTACGTGGCGGTGATGCAGATCATGGTGGCGCCCAAGGAGAGGTCAGAGACGATTAAAAAGCCTCGAACCGGAGTCGACTGGCTGGTCAGCAGCGGTCTGGTGCAGAGAATGTGCTCTACGATGCAGCGCTTCTCTGCGGCCAGCTCCTGGAGACTGTCCTTGTCCTCCTCGCCGGACTGAAGGAACCTCTGCAGCTTGCTGACCCAGATGAGCCCCACGCTGTGCACGCCCGCCTCGTGGGTGCAGTGGTACCTCTGCTGGCACAGGGGGTCCCGGTGCAGCCTGATCGGACAGGTGAAATCCAGCTCCTGGGGCTCGTCTTCGTCCGCGGCCACTTTGAGCGTGAGCTCCAGCTCCACGCACTCGAACACGTACAGAGCCGGAACAGACCCGGCCCTTTGGATCCACTTCTCCACCGCCCCAGCCTCTTCCTCCTCCTCGGACTCCAGGACCACGCAGTGGTACAGCGTTCCCGTCTCGGTGGCGATCACCAGGATGCTGGGAACACACGGCAGGCACAGAATGGCACAAGCATCGTAGCCGTAGTTATCCTCGGCTGCAGGGTACATGGGTAGGGGTCCGGCAGGGTTACTGACACTCAGCCCATTCGTCTGGCCTGTGTAGCTCACGTAGGTTTCCCCGTTTTCATAGAGGACGTACAGAGGATACACCGGCTGGTCTTTGGGGTACTGAGCTGCCAGCTGCCGGGGAGGACCTGACATCGGCCCAAAGTCAAAAGCCACGGCTGTTTCTCCAAGGGATGCAGCATAGGACCGGACCGGGGGGTGGACGCCGCTGTCGTCCTCACACTGGGACACTGGCAGGATTTTAGCTGGGGTCTGGGGGGTCTTCAGGCCGTAGAACCGTATGGTGTTGTCGGATGTGAGCAGAACCAGATGGGGGTCGTCGGTTTCGCTCGGGTACCAGGCCGCCTGTCGCAGACTCACGGACGGGGAGCTGGTGAAGAAGCGCTCCGCCACGGGGATGGTCTTGCAGTTGATCCGGTCCCGTCCCCCTTCGAACTCGGACCTCTTGCCCCACCGCTGCGGGAGCTCCAGAACCGACACCCCTCGCTGCCCGACCAGCGCGACGTGGCGCCGCGCCGGGCTCACGGACACCTGGCACACTTCGAAGAGAGGCGGGTTGATGCACAGCAAGGTCTGAAACTTCCCGCCGCTTTCGCTCTCCTCCTCGGAGTTCAGCTGCCGCAGGTTGGTCGTGTAGAACACGCGCTCCAAGTCGTTCCACACGAAGAAGTCCCCTCCCAAACAAAACGTCAGGTTTTTAACGACTTCTTTCTCATTCGGCTTTGATTCCAAATCCAAACTCTCTCGTATTTTCCTGAAAATGGTGTGATTCGGTAAATCACCCAGCCACCTTTCTGCGCCGAACGCCGCCATCTTGATCAACAACTGAGCTCGCATTCCGTAAAGTCTCGCGATAGAAAACGAGATAATACGAGAGTTTTACGACAGCCGTAAAGCGTCGGCCGGTGTCGTACATTTTGCAGAATCACCACCATGGCGTTGAAAGAGGCTGCCGGGCTGTACGAGACCCTCAAAGCTGAGTGGAATAAAAACAAAACGAACCTGGACAAATGCGGAGAACTGCTCAGCAAGCTTAAGGTGGGACAGCCGCTTCTCTTTCCACTTTTATTGTACTTCCTAAATCAAGGTCGTTTCCTCTAAAACTGCAGGGCTGTTAGCAATCGTAGCTAAGAATGCTAACAGTTCAGCTAGGCTAACGTGTTTGTTTATTTGTCGATTTTGGAAAGATATTTTTATTTAAAAATAATAACGAGTTCCGTTAGAGGTTCAATATGTCAGCCGTGTTTTATTGCTCGAGTTATCAGGCAATTTTAAATGGTTTTATTTGTTTTTACAACCGTAGGAAAGGAAATTACTTTTTGTTGCTAACGTTAGCCGCAGTTAAACCAAAACATTTGAACTGAAATGTAAAACAAACAATTTTCTAGTCAATAACTCACACGTTATGAACAGTAATGTTTCTTAAAACCGACTTGGGTCTTTTTTTAATTAAGAATGAATGTAAGAACTGATATAATATACATCTAATGAATGGTGGAAGCTGTCAGAGGTGTAAAAATCATTTAATCTGCATTAAAATACTTAACCAGTAATCTGATATGACATTTTTTAGATTGTTTTCGTTATTTTAATTGTAATATCCTTCAGGATTTTTGTTTGGTTGTAAAAATGATCTTTTGTGAGAAACAAAAACATGAAATCATAAAATAATGCAGACATTTCTTCATTACGGCTCATACAGTTGATCATTTTAGTTGAATCATAACATATTTTCTTCTAATTTGCATAGGCTGTGACGGACAGTTTAAGAAAACTGTGTTTTTGTTTTAAACTGTAATTTTTTTTTCAGGTTTCATTGCTGGAGCTGAATTTCTTACCGACCAGCGGATCTGGAATGACCAAGCAGCAGCTCATTTTAGCTCGTGAGCGAATCGGCGTCAGATCCAGTTTTTATCAGTCATGTGCTGCAGGATTTATTGAATAATAACATGACGGATGCCTAACCGGAAGCCGGTGTTTGTTTCAGGTGATGTCCTCGAGATCGGAGCTCTGTGGAGCATCCAAAAGAAAGACATCCCATCTTTTGAAAGATACATGGCCCAGCTGAAATGTTACTACTTTGATTACAAGTAACGCCCCTTTTTTATTTCCTTTGCTCCTGAGTGAACTCCTCACCTAATGCTCGCTGATTTGCCTTTAACGTTGGTCTTTTTTTCTTTCTCCCCTGTTCAGAGATGAGCTGCCTGAAGCTGCCTACATGCACCAGCTACTCGGACTGAATCTGCTCTTCCTGCTCTCACAGAACCGAGTGTCTGAATTTCACACAGAACTCGAGAGGCTGAGCGCGAAAGACATTCAGTCCAACGTGTACATCAAACATCCGGTTTCCTTAGAACAGGTGCAAATGTAGAAATTTGTGAATTCCTAATCTGAGTTTGGTAGTTAAGGATTCTGAATTTAGGAGAATCTGTAGTAGCAGATTAGCAGCTGCTTTCCGTTCTTTCCTTGAATAGTTTTGATTCATTTGCATGAGGCATTGAATGTTGTAGCATATTTTAAATATATAAAGAAACACTTTTTATTTATGCATTTAATTCCTGAAACTTTTAACACGTTGCAAACGTTTTGCAGAAAAAATCAGTTAAGTTAGATGTTATAAGGCGACCAAATGCGTGTTCATAAGTTTCTGATGACCCGTGAGTTGAGGTTTTTGTTTTGTGATATTCATAATAAAAGTTTAATTCATCTCACTCCCAATAAAAGCTCTTTTCATAATAAAAGCTGTTATTATGGATGGGAGGTTTTATTCGCTTTTATCTAGTTTCTAGTTGAGAAACATTTCATTCAGAGAATCTTCTGCTGGGAAGTTAAGCTTTTAAATAGGAAAAGTTTGTTTTTTGTCAAAAACTACTTAAGATTTAAGGTTTTATGTAGATTTTGATCCCTGGTTGATTTGTTAAATAATCGCTGATCTTCCCACAGATGTATGCTCTTTTATTATAACTTTATTGTAAATATAAACTATATGGTCCAATTATGTTACTATTTTTTTTTCTTGCCATTTCAGTACTTGATGGAGGGAAGCTACAACAAGGTATTTCTCGCCAAAGGCAACATCCCTGCTGCGAGTTACACCTTCTTTATAGATATTCTGCTCGACACTATTCGGTAAGGATCGCTTTGAGTGGAGATGGGATTTTGGAGTTTTACATATGAATAATTTTAGGACAAGCAAACGGTAAAAAATTTAATTTTTTAAAACTATTTGCAGGGATGAGATTGCAGGTTGCATAGAGAAAGCGTACGAGCAGATCCAGTTCAGTGAAGCAACCCGAGTGCTTTTCTTCAACTCCCCCAAAAAGATGACGGAGTACGCCAAGAAGGTGAGAGATTTCTCGTTCAGGATGTAAAATCTGCAGTTATCGTTTGATTAAACTGTCAGATTTGTTTCAGTCATTTAGCTGTGATTTATTTATCAGCAGAATGGGCGAGATATTTCCCTCTCTGACTCCTTTAACGTCCATTTATGTTATTTAAGTCTTCGTTCTTTTACATTTCTTTAACAATTTGATTTCAGCGAGGCTGGACTCAGAGCGCAGACGGCTGCTACACCTTCACCAGTCAGCACCAGCGGACGGAGGAAGTCACCATCCCCTCCACGGAGCTGGCGCAGCAGGTCATCGAATACGCTCGGCAGCTGGAAATGATTGTGTAATCCGCCCCCGGGAACACTCAGACGCCGGTCCAGGACGCATCCAGGCAGCTCGAGACACGTGACTCCGCTCGTCACTGGAGCGGACGACTTTGAATCCACGCCTCGTCAGACGTCTGTCCCTCCAGTTTTCCCGATCAGATCTGCAGTTCCTCCTGTCTGGTGTATTATTTTCAAAACACAGAACCAAACTCAAAGTGTGAAAAGGATTTACATTTTCTCTCCTGAGGATATTTAAGGATTTCATTTTCTTGTCCACTTTAAAATTAAAAGTCATTCTCAGATATTGACAAACTACTACTTTTTTGGACCTTTTTTTTAATTTACGTTCAAATCTGTTTTCAACACAAATAAAACCTTTTTTTTTTTAAATGAAATTCAGATTTTTGTACACACTTTTATCCTTTGTGTGAAAATGTTTTGCCCATTAAGTCGTAACACAACTGTCTCCCTGAATGGTTTGTAATTCACTTCTTGATGCAGTTATTTATCTGCAATAAATAATCCAGAAAACGAACCTTTTCTGCGACTGCGGTTCTTCTCTTTCTCCTTATTGTTGATGTTCACACACACGACAGGACCGGATTCCTGCAGCTGTAGGAGCTAAAAACAGTAAAAAAAATCAAATAAAACATTAAAATTAACACTAAAATGAAGGCAGTTTGGAAATCATCCTGACTGCCTGAACAGAAGAAGCTGTTTTCGGGTTTTTGCTTCGGTACGTTTACCTGGAGGACAGGTGGGGCAGGAAGTTGTGATGTTTATGAGTTTTATTTGTTAATTTATCAACGGATCAGAAAAACTGGACTGAGAGTCTCCTCCCTCGGGTTCTTCGCTGCAAGACATGGTTCAGTTTTCAACAAATGAACACTATAAAGGTGCTTTAGGAACACCTGGATAAAATCTTAAGCTCCTAAAAGCTGATCAGTTTGTAGAAATCAGCCGAGCTGGATTCGGCCTCAGGTGACAGATTACCTGGTTGTTTTTGTTTTCCTCGCTGAGACGTAAAATCTTTGGATTCCTGTCCACCGGTTCTAACTTCAGGTTCCACAGATGTTCCTCCTCGCCTTCGGCTCAGGAGTAGCTAAACCAACTGAAATTCACTAAAACTGAGAGCCGAAAGACGCTGAAGCTTCAATTGGGGAGACAAAGAGATAAGAATCAGAACAGGAGCAAAAACCAAAAAAACAGTAGCTGAATGCTAAAGTTAGCAGAATAATAGTTAAAAACTAAAATTAGGCAATTTGTAGCTAAAAGCTAAGCCTGGCTAAAAGCTGAAATTAGCAGAACAGTAGCTTAAGATATTATTAGCAAAACAAGCTAAAAGCTCAAATTTGCCAAATTGTAGCTAAAAGCTAAACAAGCAAAACAGATATGCTAAAATTAGCAAGAGTTTTCCATTAATTTCAATGATAAAAATAAAAATTATTACTTTTTAAAGTTTAATAAAGTATTTACAACCATAACATCCTGAATCAGCTGAAAGTTAAAAAACCTAAAAGTTTCCTGAAGCAGGAAGTAGCATTCTCACAAATACACCTGCACAAAATCAGGAAATAAATAATAAATATAATACAAATAAATAATAAATATTATACAAATATTAATATTAATGACAGCGTGTCTTTGAAGTGTTCGTGTTTTTAAACTTTTTTTTAGCTCAATATCTGTAAAACCGACTAGATTATAACTATTTTTTCTGTTGGCTAAGTTTGATTAGCTGTGGCGGCCATCTTGAATCGTGCCGGCTCCAAGAGGTGTTATGTTGCAGAAGTACATACAGGGTTTACTTCCTGGGAGTTTCATTGAAATCCGTCCCGTGGTTCGTGAGACATTTTGCTAACAGCACAGACGCGCGCTCACACGACATGATGGGCGATTTGAACTGAGAGTGCGCATGCGCAGTGCGGACCGCAAAGAACGGCCTGACCAGTCGCTGTCCTCGGTGCTGAAACCCTTTCCGCTTGGACTCTAACGAAGTTTTATCCTACGTTTTATCACTAACCTTATATTTTACATTGTTAATACTTCTTTAAATGAAAATATGGACACAATTTGATAAAATGGTCGTGCTTTTAACAGACTTTAAAACTCTATAATGGTTTAACTTCACGTGTTCTCTTATGAGACGATCCGTTGGAGGTCGTTTAGGCTCTTTTCCACAGCTCGGCTTCTGTTTTCGGTCTTTCTCTAATCTCTGACCGACTCTGTGGCCCACCTAAAGCCGCGATGCTGTCAATGATTAGTGCGGATGTGCTGGGAGAGGGCAGGTAGAGGGAGAGGAGGAATGAGGGAGGGAGGGAGGGAGAGAGGGAGGGAGGAAGGCAGGGAGGGAGGGAGGATGCTGCCAGCGGAAAATGGCTGCTGCAACCTCAAGCCTATCCTGATACACCGAGACGACATCAAGGTGGAGGAAGAGGAAGGAGAGAGGAAGATTGAGGAAAATGAGAGCAGATGGAGGGAGAATGTGAGCGAGCCTGAGCGTTTCCTGAAAGGAGGATAATAAAAAAGAGGAGAGAGAGGAAGAGGAGAGGAGACCCTAGGGGTGGGCTGCTGCAAGCGGCGGGCAACACCGAGCCATGGAGGGCGAGTAAGTCCTTACATTTTCATTATTTTAAAACATCCGCTCATCTTATTATCTATAAAACCAGCAATCCTCCTTAAAAAAAAAAAAAGAAAAAAAAAAGACGGATGTGGAAACCATTAACCAGTCCAGCATCATCATTATCCCAATCGGTGCTGTGCAGCTTAGCAGGCTGCCGAGAATAAAAACACCATTACGTAGTGTTGAATCAACAGCATACACCCAATATCCCATAAATCCATGCCAATGTGTGAGAAATGTGAAGCCACATTCATGATGTGGAGCTGCGCTTCTTTATTTCAAAAAAAGGAGGACTGAGACTCATCAAAAGCTTAAAGGGATCCTTTCGGGGTTTTTTTTAAAGAAAAAGCGGCTGCTAAAAAACAAAAAAACTAAACAACAACCTCGGAATCAGTCTGTGTGTAAAAATGCACGAGGAGGAAAGAAAGAGGAGGACAAAAAAAGGAGAAATATGGCGAGTTTGGGGCCAGAAGCGTCATTCAGAACCAGGCGAAAGTCAAACGAGGGAGGGATGGAGGCGTTGTGATTTTTATCAACGTGTCTCGGGGTTTCATTATGATTTTTAAAGCCAAACTTTATGAATGAAATGTGATTTTTTTCTCCCCTCTCCCTCTCTCTCCTTCTCTCTCACCCCTCCTCTCCTTCTTCTCCCTTTTCCGACCGGGTCCCCCCTCCCCCCATCCTCTCACCCACTC
>NC_051431.1:3189639-3194432 GCF_001649575.2 Kryptolebias marmoratus
TTTTTTTGTCTCCGCGTCCGTCCCGGTTCTGGTGGAGTCCGTGGAGGCGCAGTGCGAATCCGGTCCCATTCATAAAAAATATAACATAATATCGGGGTGTGTTAATGAGTCCGTGCAGCAGGGGCGGAATGGAGAGACACAGGGAGGAGAAAATAATTGCAACAATTAAAAAAAATCCGATCTGAAAATGGAGGAGAAATAATAATATTAATAATAATAAAAAAACGCTTTTGTCCAAAAATAAATAATAATAAAAGAAGCGGGGTTGAATTATGGAGCCGAATGGATGTGCAGCTTTTCTTTTTTTTTTTTCTTGTTGCAAGAATGCCTGGGCCTCTGATGGCGAATGGGTGCGTTCATTGATACGTCTATGTGGGAAACACTCATTCTTCCTCCCTCCCTCCTCCCTCCTCCCTCCCTCCTCCCATTTGGCCATTTCTTTCCTTCTCAGCGGCATCTCTGTCAGGTTGCCTCCACATTTCTCAGCCCGTGCAGGTTGCAGGCGGGGAGATTTGCTCAGAAAGATGCATTTAGGGCCCAGAATCTGCCTCGGGTGTTTCTGTTCTCCTGACTTTCCTTTGTGTGGATTTCATCGTGTTGCACTTCCATTCACACAAAAAACCTCTGCCTTTTTTTTTTTAATTGAACACTTTCATCTTCCTCTCAGCCAGGGGCGCCACCAAGGGGAGGCCGAGGGGGGGAGGACGGACGATGGCCTCCCCCATAAATATGACCCCCCCCCCCATGACCAGACAGTCTTATCCTCCTGAGTCATGAGGTTTTGTTTGACGTGTATTTTTAATGTATATCCTACAGAGTAAGTTTCCTCGCTGTCTCTTGTTGGGAACGCAGCTGCTCCCCCATTTTTATTTTTTACAGTAGGGGTGCAAACTTATGATGTTTTTTGACTTAAAAAACATAAAATCGCTCCCAGCAATAAGACAAAAACATGAAGTATTTATTTCTCGTAATGCTACGTTCACAATGCAGGCCTTAAAGCTCAGATCTGATTTTTTTTTTTGGGTGGTTAGTCATGTTATGATTTAAAAGCGAGCGCCATCAGGCTCTGGGGTGAACGATCTACGGCCGTGAAGCGACCCGCAGAAGAAGACGTGACGTCACACGTGGCACTCCGTGTTTACGGAAGTAAATATGGACGTTACGTGTGTCAGCGTGTTGGGATCGATTCTGATTTTGTTGTTCGGTCTTAGCCAAATAAATTATTATCTGCCGTGCTCGTTTCACCTGGCGTTTACGTTTGCTGCTTCCTGCCTTCTCCAGAGCAGAACTGCACTTCTGGAACAGGAGCGAAGTACAAAAAACAAACTCAAGAATCAATCCTGTGATGCTGGCATCAGTACGATCCGACGCCAATGTTGGTGGAGAGTCTCGGTCACCTTGGACACAGATCTGAAGAGTAAAGACGAAGCCAGATGAGCAAAAGTCTGAGCTTCAAACTGCTTGACGATGGCATCAATAATATCAAGATTTGTACTGATCCAGATACCTCGTCTTCAAAAGTTGGATGAAATGCGACATGACTGTTCAGATATCAGATTTAGTACCGTGTATGAAAAAACCTGGGTCAGATTTGGAAAAAAATTGGATTTGTTATGTTCAGATATGGGTCCCATATGAGCACAAAAAAGAAAATCGGATTTGAGCCACTTTTGCCCGCAGTGTAAACGTAGTTCTACACCCCCCTCCTGCAGGTCTGAGTTGGTTCAGTCCAGCTCAGATACACCTGTAGCTCAGACAGCATTCAGCTGTGGAAAAGGGGAAAAAAAACAAATTTGTTCTTTATTTTACGTTATTTTATTTCAGTTTTAAACTTGAGCTGAGGTCAACTGGGATAAATAAGGTGTCTTGTGACATGAAAAATCAAGGTATTTTCTCAAATTCACAGTGAATTTTGTTTTCTTTCAATTAAATATAAAGAAGTGAGTCAGTTTGGTTGGATGCTAAATAACTGATCGCTCCTAAAAGCGGAGGGCTGGTAAATAAAAAGGTATGAAAAACTCTTTTTAGGCTGTTTTAGGTTTACAATGTTAGTAATCAGCTGATTGAAGAACATTACAACAGATCTACTAGATAAATTTGTGTTTTTAGTGAAAAGTATAATAAAATCCATATTAGGTAACTAAAATTCTTAATACCACTGATAGTATTCATCACTATAATCCAACAAATAAACTGATAAATGTAGACAAACACAATCAAATATGAGTAAAGTTTGTTTTTTGACCATTTTACGTGACGTAAAGATGCCAAAAGCTTTGATCTTGACACCTCATCCTCCACTGATTCACACGGTTCGTTTTAATCGTGAAAAATTCATCTTAAAAACGTTTTAACATACCTTTTTTACCAACCCTTCACGTTCAGGAACGATCCCTTATCATTTAGCGTTCAGCCAAACTGATTCCCGTCTTCATATTCATCTGAAAGAAAACAAAATCCGCTGTGAGTTTGAGGATCTTGTGTCTCAAGGCTCACCGTATTAGCTGGCGCCGTGGAGTCTGTGCCGCCATTTTAGGACATAGTCTGGCGCCCGTGGCTGGGAACGTGACAGAAAATAAATATGGCATTTTAACACGCAGACAGGGTTCTAGTCTCAGTTCTTTTGCTCCATTTCTTGTACGTTGATGCCAAAAGTTCTGACTGTTACTGATAAACATCCTTCACCGAGAGCTCCAAGCTCCATAGACTCCATCCTTCTGTCATCAACTCTGATGGTTGTAGAACGTTTTGTAGAACTCGGGTGTTCCAGCCTCACTTTAAGCAAAGTATTTAATTATTTCCACGACATGGTTTTAAAGCCAGCAGGCCCCATGGACACAAATAAAGATGGACGAAGCGGCTCCGTTAACTTCCATTGATTGTTTTGGGTGCTGCCATGATTGTGGGGCTTTAACCTCGATACTAAAGTCCCGCCTCCTCGCTTTTCCCTAACAGGCTGTCAATCACAGCGTAATATAGAACTTATTTTTCTGTATTTTTTTATTTTTTAAAATCTGGAAAACATCCCATTTATTCACACAAAGGGGCGGGGTTTAATAATTACTCTAAAAGCAGCCACTTGGGGGTGCTCATTCTTCGTGGCTTCTGGTCCATGTTGTATTTTTGGAACCAGAGTCTGTGCACTAGTGTTGTGGAGCTTTAAGCCCCGCCTACTTCCTGGAACACAATTATGACGTCACCGCTTTCTATTAGGCATTAAATAACTAATTACAGATAAAAATGTTAGAAATATTAAATGAATCAACAAAAAATTCTCTGAGGTGTATTTGTTTTATTTTTATTTCGTTTGTTCACCTGGAGGGGGAGGAGCTTAAAGCTTGTACTGGAAGCTCAGGGGAAGGTCGGTCCTGTTCTAGCTTCAACTTCAGGGTTCCAGTCCGAGGTCTAGATATATACAGTCTGTATTACAACCTTATAGACACTGAAAAATGTTTTAAAATAACAATTTAAAATAAAAAATGAAAAGCTAGTGTCTCTGCGTGAGGACAAGTCTCAGTCAGCTGATGTCTTCACGTCAGGCTGCAGGGCCTCTGGGGGTTTTATGGATCATATTTTTCATGTAAATTAAGCTTCAGTAAGTTGAATATCCTGTTTTTATTCTCTGTTAATAAAATTGATTCTCTAGCTCCCATTCTGCAGTAATTCTGTTTCACTTCCATCTTTCCCCCTCGTTGTCTCCCTGACAGTGTGCGTGTTCGTGCTGTGGTGATGACACGTGATGACTCCAGTGGCGGTTGGGTGCCCCTCGGAGGCGGCGGCCTCAGCCACGTGGTGATATGTAAGGGGCGGAGCCATGACGGAAAGGGGCGGAGAGAATACATCATAAGAGGGGAGCGGCTGCGAGATCGAGCAGTGAGTGTGTGCGTGTGTTACGGTTGTCTTTGGAGCCAACGACAGGGTTGCCAACGGTCCCGTAAAATGTGGAATCATCCCGTAACAAAACGTTCCTCTTTAAACCAGCAAGGAACGCACTTTGTTCTCTATTTTTAAGATTCAGTGATAAATGCTAAATGAAATGGGTACGTAGGAATGTGTGTGACTCTGAACAATCAGATGAATATAATTCAGTGAAATGGCAGCGCATGTTATCGTGTCTGATGATGAACGTTAAAAATTATGGATTTATTTTGGAGAGATATCTATAAAGTTGCAGTCATGACCTAAAACTGCTCTGACCACATTTTTGTGAGTTTTAAGCAGTTAAAACAGATAACACAACCAGATTTACAAATATTAAAATATTATTCGAATTTAAACACATGCAGATTTAATAAAATCAGTTTTTAATTTATTATGAATTCATTTATAATGAACTTGGACACACTCGTCTTTCGGCATCTGTCAGGGGGTGCTGCAGCACCCTCTAGACCCCTGCTTGAAGACCTGGTAGAGCCGCTCTCCTTTAAGCTGTTTATGTTTCGCATCAAAACAGAGAATCCATCACTTGTTGGTCTGAAGTCACGAGTCGTTTGACCTACGACCAAAAGAGAAGTGATACCGGCGCCGCTGTTTGGATAAAATTAAAAACCAATGGTTGTTAGGCAGCAAAAACAATTTAAAATAAAAATATTTTCACATTACGACGGTAAAATATTGCTATTATTATAACACAATAACATTGTTCATGCATGTTTTCTTGTTATAATGTGAGGAGTACATATGATATAATAAAACATTCTGTTTAAAGATGAAAAATAGATAATTATTTTGTTCCAGCAGTAAAATATTTATGTGATCTAATTATATTTTATTCCTGCTGGGGGGGGGGGGGG
>NC_051431.1:3195099-3199618 GCF_001649575.2 Kryptolebias marmoratus
GTTTTTAAATCTCTTCTTAAAACACATTTATATTCACTGGCTTTTAATACATTGTGAGAATTGTAATGTTATTGTATTTTTGTATGTTTGTATTGAATGTTTATGTGTGCAGCACTTTGGTCAACAACAGTTGTTTTTAAATGTGCTTTATAAATAAATTTGATTTGATTTGATTTGATTCTGAAACACAAAACAGCAGCAGAAACTTCTGAGCCCAAATATCTTTGGTTTAAAAATGCAAACATTAAAATTAGGCCAATTAAATAAGAGCATAATGACCAAATCCATCAATATGCTAATTTTAGTCACTTATACCAACATGTTTTATCTCTTTATGGCTGAAAGAAAACGCTGTTAGAGGAAGATTTGTAAATGTATTTGTTTTCTGAAAATCATTTTAAGACCCCAGATTTGATATTTTGTGACCCATAGTGGGGTCCTCACCCCAGCTTTGGGAACCACCGACTGGACCAACGGTTCTCCAAGCTTGTAGGTCATGAAAAACCAAATGTGGCGCCTTGAGAGGATCAACGGGAATCAAATTAATTTAAGCGTAATTATCAAGAGTGTATTTATCTCTAAAGAGATAAAAGAAGTGGTGATAAATGTTAAACATATAATAGCTGATGAGACTCTTTCTTATTAGTGATGTTTTTGTGCTTCAAGGATTCATGAGTGAGTTTTTTAAAAGCTGAAAAGTTTGAGAACCACTGATCCAGACAGACCCGACGCAGCTATCCGGACCCTGGACGCCACCTGCTGTAGTCGTGTGTTAATGTCGGGGTCCTTCTTTTCCCCCAGGGGAGTCTGATCTTTGTTAGTTACCTGGTAAACCGTTTGTGTCTGCAGCCAGTGCTGGAGTGTGCGGTGCAAAGGGGGTTAGTGTACAACAAGGTGAATCCCATCTTCCATCACTGGAGAGTAGAAGATCGAAAGTTTGGCCTTACATTCCAGAGTCCTGCCGACGCCATCTCCTTTGAAAAAGGGCTGCAGACTGTCATAGACAAGCTCGACAGAGGTACACAACCCGGAAATACATTTAACTGGTCCTCAGACAAGTACCGCTGGTTCTCAGAATCCCTCTAGTGTCACTCCGAAGAAACTTTGGTATCAGCTGTTAACAAGTTAAATAATAAGTTTACAGTCATAAGCTGATCTGTAATATCATGCAAAAAAAGTAACCTAAAATTTAATTCAAGTAAAGGACAAGTTTGGCTCCAAATGGAAAAGACTTGAAATAAAGGAGAATATTTCAAGAAGCCCTAGAGAAATTGGACTGGACGATAGTTAACTCTGCCAGAGAAGACTTTAGGACCTGCTGGCGATAAAATGTCTTAAGTTATCTCAAATTTGTTTCAGTTGTTGTGAGACAGAGCAGGAGCCAAGACTACAGTGTATGAACGAATGAATGTCTTAAACCACGCCCTTAAGTCGGGGTTAGACATCTTTTTCTTAATTCATCGGTTCCTCTTGAATCAGTCCAGTGACGTAAACTGGTGTAGGAAGTCAAAGGCGGGCACACGTCAGTTAAGATCCCATCTAGAAAATTAAGAAGTTTACTTAGTAATCAAACTTTAGGTTTGGTAGAGTTTTGGGAAACATCTTCAGTAGTGGGCCTCGGTTCCTGATGGTGTTTCAGCTAAAACCCCTAAACACTGTCAACCAGAGAAGGTCCAGCTGAGGATGATCGGGTCTTGGTGTGCATCCCTTAGATCAGGGATAGGCAACCCTGGTCCTCGAGGGCCACTATCCTACATGTTTTCCTTGTTTCTCTGCTCCAACACACCTGATTCAGAGGTTAAATCACCTTGTCTTGTTCTGCAGAAGCCTGTTAATCACCTGTTCATTCAAATCAGGTGTGTTGGAGCAGAGGAACAAGTAAAACATGCAGGATGGTGGCCCTGAGGACCAGGATTGGAGACCTCTGCCTTAGATAATTGGGTTTGTTAAAGGGTTAATGTTGGGATAAATAAGGTTAGTTAGGTGTTCAAGTAGATCGGTCAGTTTGTTTGTTTATGTCAAATTCTCAACCTGCCTAAAAACCAGCAGTCCAGGCTCGTTAGCTTGGAGTGTTGTGTTTCCTCAGGTGGAAGTTTGAGAACCTCTGCTCTGGAAGAAAATCACAGAGAGTCTAAATGAATCCCTTCTCCTGTTCTCAAGGCTCTGATTCACCCTCGTCCTCCACGCCAGAAGAGGCAGACACTGAGGACGATGGACAAGCTGTGAGTGTCTGAGAAGTTTGAGCCTTTCCTCATGCCATTTTTGATGCTTCTAGCTTGTGGGGTGACGTCCAACCTCTGTCAGTCTCACACAGGAAGTGAGTCGTCATCCAACAGCAGAAAGGAGATGCTTCCCAAACCCATCACCATAGTGACAAGCGAGTCCTCGTCTACCTGTTTTGTGCGGCCCGAAGAGTTCAGCTTTGGATCCAGCCATGGCGTCACCACTCACACACCTGCTCAGGTAGATTTCAGATCCACATCCAGTGAGAAAGAGAGCAAAACAAATTAGAACAAGGATGGTTCTCACTCCCTCCTGTAGGGAAGCGTTTCCAAAGCCTGGTCCTCGAGGCACACTGTCCTGCATGTGTCCAACACACCTGATTCGAAGGGAATAAATGACCTTGACAGCTTCATCAAGTTCTGGAGAAGTTGTTGACCAATTAATTTAAATCAGGTGTGCTGAAGCAGGAAAATATCTAAAACCTGCAGGGATGTGTGGCCCATAAAAGAGGACTGGGAAAAAATGCCAACGAAGGAAATTCTTTTAGGGTTGATTAATCGATTTAAATCAGGTGTGTTGAATCAGGTGAACATCTAAAACCTGTGTACTGAGGATCAGGATTATGAAACACTGCCTTGGGTTGAGATTTTAACCAGCTGTTATGTTCCTGAGATAGAGACTTTATTTATATCTAACCTATTAATTTAAACCAGGTGTGTTAAAGTAGATAAACATCTAAAACCTGAAGGGTGGTGATGGCTCTGAGGACCAGACTCAGGGAACACTCCTATAGATTGAGATTGTAGAAAGTTTTTACTCTCTGGGACTTGAGGTCCAGAGTCCGAAAACGCTGGTATTAAATTATATTTTAGCTGTTTTTTGAGTTGCTGAGATGAAATAGTTCTGTTTAATTAATCAGATAAAATCAGGTGTTTTCAGGCA
Source organism: Kryptolebias marmoratus (assembly GCF_001649575.2). NCBI lineage: Eukaryota > Metazoa > Chordata > Actinopteri > Cyprinodontiformes > Rivulidae > Kryptolebias > Kryptolebias marmoratus. The sequence goes on from NC_051431.1 coordinate 3,198,265, forward strand.
GGTGAACAGCTTAAACTTGTACTGATGACCAGCATTAGGAAACACTCCTACAAAGGGATATTTTAGCCAATCTTTAGATAGAAACAGTACATGTCGTTGTGCATATATGGTATATATGACCTATGAATTTAAACCAGGTGTGTTTAAGCAGGTAAACACCTAAAACCTGCAGGGTGATGTGTCCAGAGGACCAGGACTGCCTTAGGTTGAGATTTTAGCCCATTTTTTTTGTTGCTGGGATGAAAACGTCCTGTTAGCAGAGCAGAGAGTACACGCTGTTCCCGGCTCACTGTGTAATCCTACACCCTCTCCGCAGATCCACACCAGGCCCGGACAGCACCCACTCTCACAAATGACGACTGTGTTGAACCCCCCAGCGCCCCCGCCCCCACCTCCTGCTCCGCCGACTCCTCCTGTGGGTCCCCCGGCCTCGTCACCTCTGTCCCCACTGTCCCCCACCATCTCGCTGCTGGAGGAGGGAGACCTTCGCAGCGTGGACCCCTGTAAAGATCTGTGGGGCTCTCGGGGTTATGAGGATTACAGACGCGCGGGGGCCACAAGGACTATGGTTGGGGGTCTGACAGGGGGAGTGGTTGTTGGTGGTGGGGGGAGCCTGCAGGACAAGTCGGAGCTGTGTGTGGTTCGCTTTGAGAAGGAGCTGGCCGGGGTGGGGACGGCTGGCTGCGAGGTGACCGTGAGCCTGGACAGTAAAACCTCCCAGCGCCTGTCCTCGTCCTCCCCCACCTGTATGTCCATGCCCAACGCTGTGTCAGGAGTGTCCTCAGGTGCCGGCTCACCCCAGGAGACGGGCAAAGGCTCGCCCTCTCCCTGCTGCATCCACACCTCGCTGGCCGCGCCCCGGTCGCGGACTCGTAAGAGGGGAGGAGGGGCCAGCAGCAGCGGTGACCCGGGGGTCATCTCGCCCGACGACGACAGCCCGTGCCCCCAGGCGTCGTCGTCGTGCTCATCTCGCTGTGTGTACTGCCGCTCCGTCTTCAGCGCTTCGGAGAACGGGCGGGGCCGCTGCAGAGACGCCCCGGACCCGGCCCTGCACTGCCTGCGCCAGTGGACCTGTGTGTGGTGCGCAGAGAGCCTGCTCTACCACTGCATGTCGGACTCTGAGGGGGAGTTCTGGGAGCCTTGTTCGTGCGATGACTCTATGGGGGGCCACCCGCACCCCCTGTGCTGCGCCCGCTGGCTGGCCCTCCTGGCCCTGTCGCTCTTCGTACCCTGCATGTGCTGCTACCTGCCTCTGCGCGCCTGCCTGCGGTGTGGGGAGAGGTGCGGCTGCTGCGGGGGGAAGCACAAGGCGGTCCGATGAGGCCAGGCGAAGGGGTGGGAGGGGTTCTCTGGA
>NC_051431.1:3199691-3205144 GCF_001649575.2 Kryptolebias marmoratus
CGGGTAACGGGAGCATCTGTGGTGATGAGGCAGATTAGGCGGAACGGTGCTCTCAGCAGACCCCAGAACTCCAACACGGCCCTCCAAAGCCCCACAGCCTTCCACTGCATTCAGCTCTTTCTCTTTTCAACTGGGGTGGGGGGGCCTTCCTCACTGGTCCTCACCTGCTGCAGGTGCACTCAGATCAGGCTCTGCAGGAGTCATCCGGAGCCTTCATAGTGGATTTACCGAAGGACGGCTGATTTAGAGCGACGTTATCGCAGCGAGATGGTGGCAGAGGCAACAATGATGTGTTTCAAATGTCTGTTTTGTTTCCTTTTTTTTAATTTAGAAAGAAAAATCTTAAAAAAACAAAAGATGTTTATATATATGATTGTTATAATTTTAATTGGTATATTTTATTAAATGTAAAACACATTGACAGAGTCCCCAAATGGCACACGCATCCACGTATTCACAGACATGAGATCTTGGGGAAGTTGTTTGTTTATTTTGTGTTGGCCTGTTCATCAGTCAGATGGACAGATGTCACCCTTTACCTCTAATTTTACCTCAGATGTTACCTTAGGAAGTGAAAAATGGAAGGGGGCTGGGGGTGGGGGGGTTAAAACGAGCGAGCACAAGCGTGCAGTCTTCAAGAAAGCATCTGAGACCACAAGTATTGTCTTCTAGTTAAAGTACCACAGAGGGAGAAACATTTACAAATGCAAAGAGACAATTATCGTTAAGGGAAGCTGCAATGACAACCACTAAGACTTAAAAGTCTTCTTGTGATCCATTATGGTCCTTCGTAACCAAACTTTTGTTTTCTGCGAGAAAAAGAGAGAGAGAGAATGCGTGTCAAGCGGTAAATGCCCTCACTTTGCACATAATCCCCCCCCACATCCCGTCTCTTTGTGAATTTTTAATATTAATCATGAAAAAACTCCCCATCTCATTCATCTCTGTAGTTTTTGAATCAGACAAGGTGCTTAAAACTGAGGCCTCTGAGCGAGTCTAATCTACCTAAAACTCCCAAACCTGACCAATCTGTTGAGGGATTTCAAGGAAACGCCACCAAAAAAATAAAAAAGAAGAAGAAGAAGAAGTGCAATGATCGACGTATCGAGAGAGTATTTTTTATATCAGTCGTTCGAGGATAATTTAGCAGAAAAGAAAACGTGCAGTGCGTTGCTGTGTTTGGTGTAAAGCATAAAAAGGAAGAGGAAGCTGCGCTGACCTTTGACCCTTCGGGGATAAAACAGATACGAGTCGCCGAGTGTTGCTTTAAAACCGAGAAAAAGCTGCTGTTTTAAATCAAGTTGGTTGATTCAAAACATCCAAATCAGAAATCTAAGGTGCAGGGTTATAAAAAAAAACTTACCTAAAGACCAATTCGCTCTGAAATATTCTGTGATGAACCGTACGTTTTCAGCCAATCAGGCGGCAGCAACTCGATGCATTCAGGAGAAAGAGGATTTAAAGATACTCATTACAAAAACTACAAAATAAATCATGAAAAAGGTTATCCTGACCGGTGCAGTCTGAAAGAGTTTACTCCAGGAGTTCTCCAGATAGACTGAAATGCAATTCTGAAATGTGGGTACGCACTTAATGTAAACAAAACGGTCATTAGAGTTTGCCAAAAACCACGTGGAAGCTTAGGTCGCAGGATTTACCTACGTTAGGCTGGCTGTAGTCTGTGCAGGTAATCAAATCTGTCAGAATCTCAGAGAAGATGTTCAAATACAAGAATATAAATCTGCTGCTAAAGATCGGATAAAATAAGAATAAATATCGGGGATCGAGCCAGGTGGTGGATAAAACGTAAAACCTCTTTTAGACCGCTGAGTTTACAGTTTTAACCTAACCCATCTTTTATTCTGCATACTTTACAGCGTAAATACGAACCCATACATCCAAACAGCTCTTCCACGGACGTCAACACTGTCGACCTATTTTCAGTCACTTCGGCCGTTTCCGTAGGTAAACAAACGAGCGCCTCGCCTACAAACTTTGGATTTAAAGACAAATCAACCATGAGTTGTTTATCACTTTAAAAATTATTTTTCTTCTTTAAACGTGGCGCTGTTGAAGGTCTGAGCGTTTCAGAAACTGCTGATCTGCTGGGATTTTCACGCACAACCATCTTTGGGGTTTACAGAGACTGGTCTGAAAAGGAGAACGCCTCCAGTGAGCGGCGGTTGACCAGATCGCGTTCAGAGTACGACCCTCAGCTACCACCACGCCAAATTTGAGCTCAGCATCTGTAGAATTCGCCATTTTATGCAGACCATCTTGGATTGGGTTGACCCCAAAAGTCAATCAGCTGAAGACGTCAGCGGTTGATGAGATATTTTGCTAACAGCACAGACAAATGAAGACAGAAATGGACAAAAACAACAATAATAATAATAATAATAATTCCACACTTCTAATTTAAAATTAAAGGTGAAAATTCCTCCATGACTCACAGATTCTGGCCTTTCAGAAGCTTCTCCACATTTTGTACGTTTTAGGTTGAGTCCAAAAAAAAAAAGAAGAAGAAGAAAAGTGACTTCAGGACGGGAGGGTTCTAAAAAAATTCCGACCAACGACAGAAGGAACAGGAAGTCCGGTTCTCAGACTGCCGTTCGTGTGCCGTCCCCACAAACGAGCCCCGAGCCGACGGAGCGGATCTTCAGAACCCGTAAAGCCATCGCACACGGTCCGCTACTTCTGGCTCAGAGACGGCGCTCGGGTCCGGTTCTGACGGTCCTTCGATCACAGCTGCAGGTCCCATTCTTACATCTCAATAAATGTGCCTTTTGATTTGAGTAATCAATAACTTATGATTTCTGAGTAACTCTGTATTAAGTACTTTTATTTTTTTTGTTTTTTGGGTTATTGATTTCTGACAGTGTGCATATTTTCACATGTATGTATTTATTAGTTTCAAAGTATTTAATGAGATATTACCTGTTTATTTATTTATTGAGATATTTATTCTGATTCTTTATTTTTTTGAGACAGGTTTTTATCTTCTGTGCTGTCTTACTTCTGACTTTGTGCCAATGTGCTGCTTTGAGGTGTTACATATCGTGGGTTTGTATCATTATTAAACCCTCACTCTATATTTTAAACCGGTGTTTGCGCCTTTTCTCAAAAAAGTCACGAACCGTAATTCTTATCCCACAGTTTATACGCCCTGCCTCTGGATAACAGCAACATGTTTTCATTTCTAAAGCTGTTTGTTTATACAAATAAAGATGCGTTTTCTCCAGGAAGAAATAAAACTTTGCAGAGAAATAAAACAGAACCTGTGACCGCTCGTGAAGAGCGGAAGAAAAAGGGTGACAATTACATTAAATGAAACTAAAACTCTTTGAATTAACGCAGATCACCCGCCTCCGAACATCACAACAAAACAATCAGTTCAGAGCGCGTGCTGAGGATGACTCTCAGCTACTACCACGCCGAATTTGAGCTCATTATCTGTAAAACTGACCGAGTTGGAGCCATTTTTGTGTCTGCTGAGGTCAGTTAGCTGCTGCAGACAAACATCCGGTGATAATCTCCGAGTCTCTGAGGTGGTTCAGGAGATATTTTGGTAACGGATGCACACGGTTACATTATTGCCCACCTGAAAAGGCAGCGGGTGAAACAGTCTTTTGTGAGAAAGTCGCAGTCGGTTACTTGGCCGAACACATGTGCTGCCGTTTGTGTTTGAGGATCTCCGTGGAGGTGAGCTGCAGGTCCTGGTGACAGACGTCGCAGTGATAAACCCTCGTCAGACGGGACGCCGAGGAGGACGCCGCTCTTCCTCCCTCTGACTCTGAAACCACAAACAGACAAACCCGTCACCCTCCGGTTCTCGTGTTCAACCGGCAGAGTAACGAACGCCGACGGGTGGGGGGATTTCCTGACCCTCTCCCTGCTGCTGCTGCTCGCCGGCGGGCCTGCAGGACGCTTCGTGATGCATGCGCTCCAGGGGCGTCAGAGGCATGTAGAGCTCGCAGTTCGGACAGCTCCAGAACGTACGCAAACACTCGCTGTACAGATCCTTGGAGTCCTGAGAACGAAACAGATGAGGAAATCATCACGATGACAAGAGGCCTGCTTATCGCCCGCCTCCTCCACCCGTCAGCGCTCAGACTCAGTGTTAGCGGCTGGTTGACTCAAAGACGAAACATTCATGTTCCTCAGGTTCCTCAGGTTCCTCTCAGAAGTAGATTTCTGGAATGAGGTGATCGTTGGATCGAGCTGTGAGGTTTTCACACTTGTTTCCTTTTGAAACCAAACTACTGTTTCAGCCGTTCGGGTATCAAAACGTTCAGCTCATCCAGACGACGGCTGCTATGACTTCTGGTTTCTGTAACTTTTAAAACTTTTCAAAATATTTAACATCATTTACAAAGATTGCCAGCGGGGAAACGCCCCGAAATGTCTTTAATTCCTTCAGAAACATCGTTCTCTGCTTCTGAAACGTGACGTTTTTGTCTTCATACGCTACTCTCAGCTAGCCTTTTGCTACTTTAGTTAACTGCTACTTTAAGCTTCTAACTAGCATTTTGCTAAATATAGCTTTCGGCTAATGTGTTGCTACTTGTAGCTTTTAGTTACTATTTTCCTGTTTTTAACTATCATTTTGCTTCTTTTAGCTGGTGTTTTGCCTCCTCGTTAGCTAACTGTTTCCGACTTACTGTTCTGCTACTTTTAGTTTTTAAGCTAGCTTTTTGCTATATTTAGCTTTTAGCTAACATGTTACTACTTTCAGCTTTTAGATACTGTTATGCATGTTTTAGATTTTAGCTAGCTTTTTGCTACTTGTATCTCATGTTTTGCTTCTTTTAACTCTTATCGAGTGTTTTGCTGCTTTTCGCTCTTAGCTAACCTTTTAATATTTTTAGCTTTGGCAACCTTTAGCTACTTTTCCAGGTCTGATTCGGACAAACTCACAGCCAGGCAGTTGTAGGTGAAGAAGCCGGTCACCCGCAGACCTCCTTTAATGGGGTCCGGTTTGGCTTCGGCTCCTGGGAACAGCGGGTTCAGGTCCGAGGAGTCCGACTCGCTCTGTGGCCCGACGTACAGGTTCTGGGTCTGGAACGCTGCGAGTCGCCGAAGGCTGTAGCTGACCTGGAAGGAGGAGGAGTTTATAAAACGTGCTGAATGACCGCTGAAAGCTGCTGAACGAGCTAAAGCTGGGTTGTTAAAGCTAAAGGAATGAGAACAAGGCTAGCTAAAAGCTAAATGCAGCAAAAAGCTACCTATGAGCTTAATGCAACAAAAGGCTAGCTGAAAGCTAAAACCTTTGTAATTCTGTTCAGGGTACCAGGAACCACCAGGAACCATCAGGTACCATCAGGAACCATCAGGTACCATCAGGAACCACCAGGAACCATCAGGAACCATCTGGTAACACCAGGTACCATCAGGTACCATCAGGAACCATCAGGTACCATCAGGTACCATCAGAAACCATCAGGTACCATCAG
>NC_051431.1:3221315-3243748 GCF_001649575.2 Kryptolebias marmoratus
TTGTTTTTTAATGAGAAATATTTGCCCCTCTAAACAATTCTGTTAATAGATAAGTCATTATTTACGGAGACGCAGGGGGAACCGTATCTGATGGGGGAACGCGGCTCGACGTAACAGCAGCAACTCGAGCACATTGCTGCCCCCTATATGCCAAGAGGACAAATAACACCTTTTCTGTTCAAATTGCCAACCCGCCACAGTGGCGTGTGTGTTGATCAAATCCAGTGAGATCAGGGGTGGAAATTAGCACCCGCCACTGGCCAAATGCGGGTAAATATTTGAAGTGGCGGGTGCTAATTTCCACCCCTGATCTCATTTGCTGTTTTGAATTAATACTTTAAAATAAGTAGTATAAATGTATAGATTTAGCTTTAATGAGGTTAAGAACTTCCATGACTTACCTTTGATCCATACTGATTGAGGCTCTCAAAACTGACCCTCTTTGCCAGAGATATGCAGGCTATACGCCGCGGCTGCGTGCAGGCGATCTGGCTGAAGCCAGCTGACAGGAGATACTGTGGCACCTGGGTGGATTTCCCACAGCCCGTGTCTCCTGCCACCACCACCACAGAGTGAAGTCGAACCAGCTCCACGATCCGGTCCCGGTACTGGAAGATGGGCAGGTTCTTCTGCTCGCGGCGAAGCTTCGCCAGCTTTCCAAAGCTCTGCTTCTGGCTGAAGTCCAGGAAGTGCAGCAGAGCCAGGCGACAGTCCGAGACCTCCTGAGATCCTGGTCCCGAGGACCTCTGCCTGCTTCTGTGCTCCGACTTTCCCAGCCTCTCCTCGATGTCCCTGCTACACACAGACACGTTAATCCGGTACCGAGCGTCGTACTCTTTAGGGAGACCAAGATCTTCAGTCTCTCTCCTGGCTTTCCCCTCCTCTCTGGTCTCTTTACCAGAACCAGACATCTCTCTTTTTGTTCTGAACCTCTGGAAACGGTCAAAGAAAGCCCAGAACTCTTTGTGTTCTGGGCTGCCGGCCTGGATGTAGTCATTCTCACGGAAAAAGATCTCATCCAGCTGGGCTCGACACTGAGGGCTGTCCCAGTCCCAACTCCGGCTGTCTCTCCTCCTGCCTGAGTCCATTTTTACTGGAGGTTACCTCCAACACCAGAACACTGACTTCAGGTCGGTGCTAATAAATAAACACCTGTTTTCAGTTTTACTGACATGCATCAGCTTCATAAACCTGTTCAACTGCAGTGAAAAAACCCCCCAGATGAGCAGCTTAGATTCATAAATAAAACACGAATATTTTCTGTTTAAATATCCGAAACAAAGCGAACACAAGTCCGTAACATCCCATAAACTGCTGCACGTCGCTGGATAATTACAAGAAAAGACTGAGAACAACAAATAACTGGTGAAAAAACTACAATAAAGCCGCAATTTCGCTTACTAACAGGGGAACAATAATACGACAGGACCATTTCCGTTCCGTTCCTTAAAACCGTCCGGTAAAAACTTGATATGCCAACGTTTCCGGTGCCCGGACAAAACAATAAAAAATAAAATAAACAAATAAACTGATCAATGTTTGTCTTTCAAAGGCGAAGTTGGGTTTTTATTAGTCTCAAAGCGTCACGTTTTATGGTTTACAGCGTCGTATTAAGGCCACTTAAAGGGGGAAAAAAATCGAGAAGGAAGTTTATTTTTGCTTTATTTCTGAGTTTTTAGGTGAAAAATAAAGTCTAACCTAACCTAAAAACCTAATGCATGGTAATAGAATAAAGTCAAATACATACAGTTTATAAAAATTTATAATAAAAACAGTATTTAGCTTAAAAAAGGGGTGGTTCAGTTGATGGTTGTGGCCTCCCTTAGTTTGGCAAAAATGGTACACCAACTGTGAGCTCTAAAAACAATATTTGCTAATTAAAATATGGAGTTTACATTTAGCTGATGGTAAAATAGTAATATTTATTATAATATTAATAAACCTTTTTCAATTGAACAGAGCAAATTAAGTGATGAAATGCAAATCACTACCTACTATCGCCACTGAGATGAAAAATAAAAATAAAGAAATATTTCAAATTATTCTGATTTCTGACATACTGTAAGCTATAAGTCTGAGATACAAAACAAAGTCTTATCTATTCACTTCTAACATCTTCTACTTGAGAAAGTTGTTTGCATTAAAACATTTAGGTCTGTTTCAGAAATCACACGGTCAAATTTTACTTTTTTGATTTTATTACATAATTTTCCTGGTATGAAATTATGCAAAACAAGAAGTTTTAATAAACAATAAAAAGTTACAAAATTCTAAACAAAACTGCCAACTCCCCTTTCAAAACAAAACTGTATAAGTGTTACAATAAAGTGTTTTTTGTTGTCATAAAACATGGATTTTGTTTTGATTAACTATTTTTTTAGCACTTTGTGGCCACCAAACTATAAACACAGAAGAAAGAATAATGGAAATAAGAAATAGCAGCAGCACAACTTTCTGACAGTCAGCAGTTTTTCTGCCAAACTGGGAGCTTAAAGTTAAATATGAATTTAAATTAAATATGATCAAAATGAAGAGAAAATAAAGAAACAACTGCTTACACTGAAGGTTATAAAAACATTTTATTTGAAGACATCTGCTATTAAACACACTTACTGAGACAAATTTATCTGCAGGACCTTTGGTGGCATTTTATCGTTTCAGGCTCATGAAAAGCAATAAAAAAATCTAAGGGAATAAAAGGGCGTTCATGATCACGTCACTCAGTTTTCAAGGAATTTCTGCTAAAATGGCAATCCATAGGAGGTAAGATAGCAAAATGTTGATGTCATTTAGGTTTTAATTTACAGATTAAAACGATATGTCTCTGTGTAACAACTGTATCTAAAAATAACACGTGTTCGCCATCAATGCATGCTACAAAATACACAAAAAATAAAACTTTTATTTACATAGAAGACAGTTAATTCAAGCCCATCCTGCTGAAACCGATCACAGCGAGTCTAAGATGTGCAGCGGCTGCTGTTGAATCCTCCGCAGCGAGGTAAAGTCCACCGAATCCACCAGATGGTCAGTCAGAGTGGCGTCTGAAAGAAGCAATGATCCTCCGCTCAGTTTATCTCCTTCGGTCTCGTTTTGACCCGTTTTTAGACTCCGGCCTTCTCTTTGACCCAGCCACGAAACTTGGTGACCCTCGTGTAGATGCCCGGCTTGTTCCTGCGGGCGCAGCCGTCGCCCCAGCTCACCACTCCGGCCAGGAACGCCCGTTTGCCGGTCAAATCGGTCAGAGGGCCGCCGGAATCCCCCTGAAGAACAAACGTGCCACAAGACAGACACGTGACATCACACTTCCTGTGTTTTTAATTTCCGTGGACACTTTTTCTTCAAACTAAAAGAATAATAATAATAAAAGTTGTTCAGGGTTTAGAAATCTCAGTACAAATTAAGAGCTCCAAGACTTTTTCGGTGCGAGTCCTCCCTGTCTCTGAAGACAGGATCTTTGGCTGTAAGGTGGCGGGCGATATGCATCCCTTCAGGGAATAATAGTTTGTTTTATTGTTATCAAATAAACTTAAAGTTTCTGTGGAGATTTCAAATGTTTCTAAAGACTCCAGATGAGTTTTTCTGTTTTATGATCTCTTTTTGTAAACTTTGTTGTGCATCACTGATTTTTTATTTATTCTTTTGTCAACAAGCTTTTAGATTTTTATTTGGCAAAACAAATACTAGCTTGAAGATTTTTAAGATTTAAGATTTTTAAATCTATTAAACTACTAAAAAGTGACACAAGTAAAATTCTCTACCCTGATTTTCTTTTTTGTTTGGTTTTTTTTTTGGACAGTTTTGTAAAATAGTCTCAGTGGAAGAAGAAAAAGAGAGAAACGGACACAAATAAAGACTAAAACATAAAAGAAGAGGAGGGGAGTCGGGTTTATTACCTGACAGGCGTCCACTCCTCCCTCCAGTATTCCAGCACACACCATCCGGGACGTGAGCTGTCCTTCCATCAACTTGTCACAAACTGTTTTATCTATCAGAAGAACCTGGGCCTTCTGGAGGACACTTGCAGCGCTTCCTGAAATAAATAAATAAAGATCACGATCATCAGAACATCAACATCGCAGGACTCGTCGAAGCCCGAGCTTTTCTTTGATCCGTCAAATAAAACTTTCAAGTCGCATTTCGTCCCGCGGGGGATCCGGATCGATCCAGATGTTAATATCATTGTTATCAACGTCAAGCAGTTTTAAGCTCTGAACTCCAAACGTCCCGGATGACTGAGAATCTACACCAACATTTATTATCCTTTATTTAACCAGACAAATCCCACTGAGATCACAAGAGGCCAGGGCCTGAAGGCAGCCCAACATTCATGTTTTTAGACTGAGGGAGGAAACCGGAGCGCCTGGAGAAAATCCACTCAAACTCCTCACAGGTCCAAACCGGGGCTCGAACCCACGACCTTCTTGCTGCCATCCGTATGGTACCGTCGTTGGTGCCGGATCGTATCGATACCAGCGCGGTGGGATCGATACTCGAGTTTCTTTCTACTTTCAGTAGAAACCTGAGCAGACGGGAAGCGGCGAGATTAAATGTAAACACCGGACGAAACGAGCGCGGCGGACGATCATTTAGTCCAGTGGTGTCCAATCCTGGTCCCGGAGGGCCGCCATCCTGCAGGTTTTAGGTGTTTCCCTCATTTGACACACCTGATTTGAGTGACAGGCTTCTGCAGAGCCTGAAGACCTGCTGAAGAGCAGAGAAACATCTAAAACCTGCAGGACGGAGGCCCTCCAGGACCAGGACTGGACACCACTGATTTTTTCGGCTCTGACTGAACAAGTTCAGAATCGACCCACAAACGCTGACAGCTGTAGCGTCCATATTTACGTCCGTGAACAAGGCGTGCTGCGTGGGACGTCACGTCGTCTTCTGCAGGTCGCTTCAGGGCCGTAGACTGATCACCCTGGATTTAAGTTCTCATAATTAGACGAGAACGACGACACGAAAAATAATCTGAACTGAGCTTTAAGACCTGGAGTGTGTGTGTGTGTGTGTGTGGCCATGTATTTGATACATTGTGGGGACAGTTTTCCTAACATATACTACCTTGTGAGGACCAACTGCTCTGAGAAATGATGTTTTTGGGTTAGGGGTTCAGTTTAGGACTAAGGTGTGAATTGAGTTTAGGTTTGGTTTAGGGTTAGCTATGTACTGGTAATTGTTAGGGTAAGGGTCAGGGTTAGGCTGTAGTTAGGGTGTAGAAATGAATGGAAGTCAATGGAAAGTCCCTGCAAAGATAGAGAGACATAACATGTGTGTGGGTGGGTGTGCGTGCTCACCTCCTTCTCGTGTGAGTCCCCATCCTGTGACCCAAACAGGTTCACCGGCGTTAAACAAGTGCTGCGGAGCCGGTAAGCAGATGGGCTTGATGTGGTTGGAGAAGGTGATGGGGCTGTCCAGCTCCATCAGGGCAACGTCGTTATCGTAGGTGTACGGGTTGTAATAAGGGTGGGGAATGACGGTCTTCAGGTTCTTCTTCACTGCGGGACTCTCGGTCTTTCCCTGGGTGTGAAGGCCGAGGTAAACCACCCAGCTGTTGGGCTTCGAAAGTCTGAGGACAAACGACAAAACAGAAAAACGAGCAGTTTATGTAAAGATACAAAAATAACACATACAGTTTGAGACCCGAACTTCCAGAGACTCAGAGCTGCTCTCCAAATCAACTAAATAATTTAAATTATTTCTCCAGGGCTGTAATTCTGCTCCAGACATGAAACTCATTCAGAAACAGAATAAAAAGGTGCAAAAAAGCCGACGTATGCAGCTTAAAATTCAAACTGAAGACCTCAAACGGAGTTCAGAAATAAAAAAAAAAGTTTTATTTACTCCCTTTAAGATGTTTCCTGAACATTTAAAGACACACAAGTGAATTTCCAGTTGGGTTTGTATAAATATTCAAAGAACTTAAAGTTTTATACTTTATCAGATGGTTCAGTTTGAAAGAGTTTACTCCAGCAGCAGCACATCTACAACCGATAAAATCTGGTGTGGTGGCAGCTCAGAGTCATCCTCAGGAGGGTTTTAGTTTAACATTCTGGCACAAAAGGTGGCGGGCGACATGCATTCCTTCAACAGGAGCCCCACGAAGCAGGTGGTTTCAGTCGTTAAAGCAGAAACAGAAACTCTTACCTTGCGAAGTCGCTGTCCTGAACGCAGTGAGCGGCAGTGATGAGCCACGTCGGACTGATGATGGACGCGCCGCACACGTGAGTGGTGCCGGACTTCAGTTTGGCGTGGAGACTGACCTGCCACGGAAACTCCCCGTCATCCGCTTCCATCCCGCCCACGATACGCGACGTCCTTAAAGGTCTCTGCCCGCAGTCTGCAGAGACAAACAGCCGATAAGAGGAAAGCCTGTCGCTACTTGTTGTGAAACAGGTGGAAGTGAAAAACCGGTTTGACCAAAACGCGCCCAACAAGGAGGATCACAGAGAGGTTTGGATGCTCGGCGCGTTTTAAAAAGACGCACCGCAGTTCTCCTCATCGGATCCGTCGTCGCAGTCCTGAACGTCGTCGCACTCCGGGTTCACTTTCCTGATGCACTTGTTGTTTTTGCATTTGTACGTGCCGTCAGTGCAGAGCACCGAAGAGCCTGGTAGGAGGAAAAAAACGAGTTTAAATTCACTGAAAACATCCTGAACGAGTTCCTCCAGCACGTAATTCTCTTTATTTTCACCTCTCCGATCAGAGGCATAAAAACACACTGGAATGAACCACAGGGCAGCAACGAGGGGACGATTCGTGCCGCCATCTTGGTAGGTGCTACGTGTTATTCTCAGTTACTGCCAACATGGCAGCCGACCACAGATTTCTGAGGAAAAACAAACAAACTAAACTCTGCCAAGAAGTCTAATGTTTTGCCATTAACTAAAGATTATCAGGACCTGAACTTCAAAGGACGTGGAATTACGTTCATCGTTTGTTTGGAAATTATAGTTCAATGCAAAGCGACATTATACAAGGGTGCTTTGCTGAAAACATCAATATCAGCATCAGATTTTCTTAAATAATAACCGTTAGTCTACAAACCTAATTTACCCTCCAGAGTGACACACGGAGCACCGAACAGACCTCGCCTGGCACCCTCAGTAGCCAGTAAAGGTGTCTTATCAGCTGCTAAATTCAGAGTTTGGGGCTCATTTCAGCTTTTAGTCCAAACCGAGAGACGTGGATCGTCTCCACGCCGAGAGACGAGGCAGAGAGATGCTGGTTAGATGAAGCTGAGCTCATCTCACAGCCCGGGTTTCTTCTGCCAGTCCACCTGGAGTCAGCCATGATGACCTGGAGCCCCCAGTTTGGGAGTTTTCCTCAGAGGCTGACAGGCTGCACCTTCTGGAGACTTCATCGCTCATGCTGACTGTAGAGTTTTGTTGACGGACTCGTGGGCCAGGCACGATTTGTCCGCGACGAAACACCGGGACACCCCGAGTCACAGATCTGTCATCAGGTTTCAGCCAGACTAAGGGAAGCAGGGGAGTCTGGGCAGCCATGTTGATGGCTGCCATTACTGAGGCAGCGGCTGTAAGGGGATCAGTTTTAGTCCTGACACCTGAGGTGAAAGGAGCCGTCAGGTTGATCCGACAGAGCTTGGTTAGCTTGTTGGACTTTCTAGTTTAGGAGCCAAAAAGTGTAAAATATTTCATTATTGACACCCGAATGAAAGACAGGAGGCTGGAGGAGCGACGAGGCACAAATTCGATGGATAAGATGATCCCATAGTCTCACCTCTTCCACAGTTGGACTCATCCGAATTGTCTCCACAGTCGTTCGTGTTGTCGCAGATTTTTTTCTCAGAGATGCACTTATTATTTTTGCAGACGAACTCTCCGGGTTTACACTGACCTTAAAGGAAACACAAACAAGCAGGAAGATGAGCCTTTTCCTGCGGAAACGCGGCGCGACTCCGCTGAAGTTTGCTGCCGTTAAAAGAAGCTGAAACTGAGCTGTTCCAAGTTAAAACAAGCTGAATGGAAGCTAAAAGGATCAAGACACAAGCTAAAACCAGCAAGACAGCAGCTAAAAGATAAAAAAAGAGCAAAACAGTAGCAAAAACATAACAGTAAAAGAAAGCAAAAACAGCAGAACAGCAGCTAAAAGCTAAAATATATAAAAGATAAGATAAAAAGTGTCAAAAAGTAGCGAAAAGCTTAAACTAGCAGAACAGTATCAAAAAGCAAAAAACCATAGCTAAAAGCTAAACTTAACAAAACAGTTGCCAAAAGTTAAAACAAGCAAAATGGTAAATAAAACTCAAAACTGGCAAATGTGTAAAATAAGTAGCAAAAAGCTTTAACCAGCAAAACTCTAACTAAGAGCTAAAATCAGCAAAACCATAGCTAAATTTGACAGAACTGTTAAAAATCAGATAAACAGGAGCTAAAAGCTAAAGCTAAAGAAGACAAAAATAAAGCAAGTACGCCGAAGCAAAGAGAAAAACGTTTCGGGAAGAACTGAAGAGATCTCAGCGTATTTATTTGAGGATTTTTTTGTAAATAAATATTATAAAAAGAATAAAAAGCTACATAAACCAGACGTCTCAGGCCGCCACGCCCGACCGAGACGAACCTTTTGACAATTCTTTAAACGACAGTAAAAACCGTACGGAAGCGCCGGGAATCGGGTCTTACCGCAGCCCATCTCGTCCGTGTTGTCTCCGCAGTCATCCTTTCCGTTACATTTCCACATTTCTGCCTTGCAGAATCCGTTCCTGCAGGTGACGGTTTTCGGCTTACACGCTGACGGAGAAAACGATCAGAAAAACTTTACTTCCACAGCCGGGCGCTTCATTTATAAACAGGGCAATAAAAAAGGAATTAACGGCGTGAATACGACCAGAGCAAACCGTACTTTTGCAGTTAATCTCGTCGCTCATGTCGCCACAGTCATTGTAGCCGTCGCACGTGAAGCTGGAATTGATGCAGTTCTTATTTCTGCACTCGAACTGGTTCGGACATTCTGCGGACGAAGCAAACGACATGAGAACCGTTTCCTGGAGGCAGGAAACGATCTGAAGGCAGCTCAGACACTCACTGCTGTCGATGGCTTCAAACGTTGCGTCGAAGCCGTGGTCCACGTAGGAGCGGTCGGACACGAAGGTCACCGTCATTTTGTTGCTTTCACCAATTCTGGTCAGCAGCCCAGTCGTGTCGTCTCCACAGAGTCTGAAAATAAAACACAGGAGCACTGACTCACGTGTTTCCCTTCACGATCCTTGTTTTTAAATCACCTGGAGCCAAAAGGCGAAGGCGGACGATTTCGTTCTTTTACCAAAATATCTCATGAACCACTGCATGGATTTATAACTGATTAACACATTAACTAAAGATGGCCGCCACATCTAATCAACAATAGACAGCAGAAAAATGGCTAAAACTCAATCTGACGTGAGTCACTCACAACACACACTTGTGTTTGTCAGACCCTCCAGGATTTTGCGATGTTGCGCAACTATTAACGCAAAATTAAGCTAACCCTGCGAAATCGTAACTTTGCCCAAAACACCACAACTTTAAGCCAATATTTATTGTTTCTGAAGTGATTCGCCACCGTTTCTGCGGTCTAGTCTCTTCTTTGTGGGTTTGTGTAGCGTGGAATACAAAATAACCCCAAATAACTCAGGAAGAAGACACGTGACGTCACTTCCTGCAGACCAGGGACAATCCAGAAATGCTCATGAATGTCAGTTTAGAAGCTATCAAAGTCCTCAAATAAAGCACCTTTTGAGAATGTCAGTGTTTGTTGGCAATTATCTTACAAAACTAGGAAGGATTTTTGGTTTATATATTAAAAGTTATAGTTTTTTTTTATTGATTTTAGTAAAAAAAAACAAACAAAAAAAAACGCAACTTTTAGGAAAATGCCCCGTGAAATCAGGCATTTTAGCCACAACAATCACAAAAAATGCCCACGAAATCTTGGAGGGACTGATTTGTGCATCATGTTATTTTCAAGGTTTTAACCAAAAAGGTTTCTGATTATTTCAGAAAACTTTCAGCTCACCTCTCATTGTTGATCATCACGTAGTCTTTGGGACACTTTGGGTTGTTTTCCACCCCGGGTTCGGTCAAAAGTAACTTTTTGAAGGTCACCTTCACCACTTTTTTCTCAGGGACCTTAAAGAAAAAGAATAAAAATAAAATAAGAGAAAGTAGGGTGAAGGAGAAGAACCACAGCAGTGAAACCGGTAAGAAACCGAACACACAGCCCTGCGTCTCACCTCGATCTCCCAGATGCATCTCGTGTTTGGAGGGTAGTAGTTTGGGAAGTTTGGACTTGAGAAGGAGCCCCGTAAACCGGAAAACTTCTGATTACAGCCAGCTACGAAAGAAATGGGATAAAAATTCATTAAAACAACGACACAATCAGCTTTTTTACAGCTGGGAAATATAAAAGAAGCAGAACATAATGTAGCAGGAGGCTAGCTAATAGCTAAAAGTTGCAAAAGGATAGGCAGACGCTAAAAGAATCAAAAATTAGCTGAAAGTTGAAGTAGCAGTAGGCCAGATAAAAGTATCAAAAGTTAGCTAAAAGCTAAAAGTAAGGAAACAGAAGCTGAATGTAGAAAAGCAAAGGCTAAATGTAGCAAAAGGCTAGCTAAAAGTAGCATATCACTAGCTGAAAAAAATCAAAAATTAGATAAAAGTTAAAGTAACAATAGGCTAAATAAAAGTATCAAAAGTTAGCTAAAAGCTAGAAGTAAGGAAACGGAAGCTGAATGTAGAAAAGCAAAGGCTAAAAGTTGCAAAAGGCTAGCTAAAAGCTAAATGTAGCAAAAGGCTAGCTAAAAGGAGAAAACTGGTAACTAGAAGTTAAAATTAAGATAGAAAAAGCTAAAAGTTGCAAAAGACTAGCAAAAAAAGTCGCCAGAAGCTAAAAAGTATTAAAAGGTTAGCTTGAAGCTAAGAGTAGCAAAGGTCTGGCTGAATATTTTGAACAGTTTCAAAGTTTTGAAAGCCAAAAGTCATGGCAGCCATCTCCTGAATGAAATGAAGTCTGCAGAATCAGGATTCACACAAAGATCTTCAATCAACGTCACCGATGAGAAGGTTCTTACCGATCATTTGAGTTTGAAAGGCTTTCGCGTGAAATCCTGGGAAGTTCTTATCTTTATTCGTGACCATCGTCACCAGCATGACATTTCCAGAGGACTGGAAGGTCAGAGGCTCTTTGCGTAAATACTCTCCACACACCCTGCAGGAAACACATTTTATCCACGAATCCATCAGGGTAATACAGACATACGGCAGTCGCTGTGATGTAAGTAATAAAATACAAGTTAAGTTGGTTCTACATGTCCGATATCTTTATTCACCCAAAGAAGACGAATACAGCGTCAGATTTAGCCGTCCGAAAAAAAGAGAAAAACAAACAATAATGTGCAAGTTGGGGCATCCGAGGAATTTTATCAAGCAGGAAAGTCCTTCCTGCAGGAATTCAAACGGTTTTCCAACAGCATGCTGGTCTTACGGCCGAGCAGTTACGCTCTCACGTGTTTCTAAATCAGCCACCATAGTGGAGGCAGGGGCGGAGCTAAACTTTTACTGCTGGGGGGGCCATGAAGGGGGGGGGGGTATCAATTACCACAGCTGAATTAGCTGAAACTATAGCTGAATTATCATTAATATAAATATTAGCTCAAACTATAACTAAATTAGCATTAGCATAGCTGAATTAGCTGAGACTATAGCCAAATTATCATTAATATTAGCTTAAGCTATAACTAAATTAGCATTAGCATAGCTGAATTAGCTGAAACTATAGCCGAACTACCATTAATATTAGCTTAAGCTATAACTAAATTAGAATTAGCATAGCTGAATTAGCTGAGACTATAGCTGAATTATCTTAGCCCCCCTCTAGCTCCGCCCCTGAGTAGAGGGGCAATCATGTAATCGCTCGGGTCTGTTTGTTAGCAACACGTCTCATAAACCACTGGATGAACGTCTACAGCTGTTTAACTTTGGGACTCAACCCGATTCAAGATGGCCGCCACAGCCAACAGATTGCACAAGCTTCCTTGGCTTCTACTGCTGCCGTCGATCCCGTTTGTCTGTTAGCAGAATATCTCATGAACCGCTGCATGGATTTTAACGAAACCTTCAGAGAGTCGGCGTCAACCCGATTCAAGATGGCGGCCGCAGCTAATCTTGGCAAACAGGAAAATCGAGCGGTCTGCATTTCTCCAAGGACGGCTCGTTTCAAACGATTTAAGATCTCAGCTTTAAGATGAATCCAGGCGAAAAATGAAAACTTCCAGCTTCAAACCAAAAAGGACGCAGACTTACTCGCCCATGACGCGGTTTTCCATAGCCGCCAGGGAGTCGTAGACCTTCACGAAGTCATTCTTGCAGTTTTCCTCCAGATGCAAGGTGTCGAAATCCAGGTTGATGGCGTAGCCGGGGTCGGCGCGCAGCCTCCACTGGAAGATGGTGTTGGGCGGGTACGGGATGTTGGGGAACCCGGGGGACTCGATATGCTCGTCTTTGTTGGGTTTCAAGTGTTTAATCCTGAAAACTCCTGAGACAAAAAAACAACATTTAGCTGCTGACAAACCAGCAGGAAGACAAAGACGACCTGATAATAACCAAGAATCTGCTTCGTTTTTACATCAGAAAAGATAATTAATAATAACTAAAGCTGTTAAAGCTAAAGGAAGCAGAAAACATGAGCTAAAAGATAAAAGTAATAAAAAACGTCTGGCTTACAACTCAAAGCAGCAAAGATCAGCTAAAAGAATAAAGTCACAAAAGGGTAGCTAGAAGCTAAAAGCAGCAGAACGATAATTAAAAGCTAAAAGTAGTAAAAACTGAGCCGGGACGCTGAAGAAGGTTTTAAAGAGAAAAATGTTTTTGAAGGAACTGGAGATGTCCCGTTGTACTTCTATGGGAAAAATAAATATTTCAAAATAAAGTTAAGTATTTAGAAAATTATAAAAGTGGCAAAAAAAACCCACAAAAAACAAAAGTTGAGCTGAACGTTTTGAAACACAAATGGCTAAAAGGGGCAAAGTAAGCAGGAGTAGTGAGACTGCAAAAATCATAATCAAAATAAAAATAAAACAGGAAAACGAGCGATAATGCTAAGTCAGCGTTCAGATTCTCATCTCATCTCCGTTAACATGAACCTAAATGCGATCAAACGGCGAGAAGAGGATTTGTAAAAACCGATCACTCACTTTGAAAAGATCTCGTCAACATGCGGGAGTCGAGAACTGCAGGAGGAAACGAAAACATAAAAAGAGTTAAAAAAACAAGAAGAAGAAGAAGAAACAGCCACACAGGATGTGGAAGCAGATCAGAACCGAGCGACAAACTGCTTCACCTGAGTTCACCAACGTGTCGTAATGAAAGGGGCCTCCCGCCGATCGCACTTTGCCTCCCAGGTTTTCCACGTCGTCCATCGCTTTGTCAACGGACGCCTCTTGGCCCATGGGAACCCGGAACTCCGACAGGTAGTAGGCGATGATGCTGCCTTCACTGCGGACGAAAACGTCGGGAAACGACGGCGTCGTCATGTTTTTAGGAACACAAACAGAATCGGATCCGTACGGAGGCCCTGAAGAGCAAATCACTAAAAACAACGACACAAACCTACAGAGAGGCGCAGGAACCGGAGGGAAACACGAGTCTCTGATTGGACACCGGCGCCGTTTGGCTTTTGAAACCGATTATTCCCGAGCGTTTCACCTCGTATGTTCGTCCTGACTCTGAATATTCCTGGATAGCAGCAGCTGCAGCTACGTTTGGGTCACCGGTGCCATTTTAAAACAGAAAAACTCGCCGCCGTCCAGCCAGCGATGTCTCGTGTCTCCCGCTGGTTCCCGCCTCCTTCTGTAGGTTAAAGGCCCGGTCCCAATCCTCGCACTTCCACCCTCGTGTCCTTTAAATGTGCGATTCTCCAACGTCTGCATGCTTGTAACCTGCGCACACGAACCCTTCGACTGAGTCCACGCTTCATAGAGAGGCGTAGGGTGAAGGGCGAGGATTGGGACCGGGCCAATGATTTGCTGTGGTTTGAACTTCAGGGCCACCGTAGATCTGATCTCTCTTCTTTCATACCTGAAATCGTGAACTGTGGAGCCGACGTAGTATTTCTTCAGCTGTGGGCTTCTGGAGTAAATGGTCTTCAGCTGAAAAGATTCGGAGCGGAAATCAGGACGACTGACGGTTCGTTCAGTTCCATGTGAGACAAGAAGCTGGCGGTCTTACCTGCGCGACCACCTGCTTCGCCAGCGCTTTGAACTGGGTGGAGTTGGCGTCCTCGTAAGCGTTGTCAAACGACTGGTCGGTGATCCTCATGGTGCCGGTGTACATCCTGTTCACCCAGCCAACCTTACGGTCTGAGAACGCAGAAACGACTGAAAACGTGACGCCAGGAACAAATCCAGCTAAACTCTAGCAAAACAGTAGCTAAAGCATGGTCTAAAAGTAGTAAAAAGCTAAAAGTATCAAAAGGCTAGCCTGAATCTAAAATTAGCAAAATGCTAGATGAAGGCTAAAGGCAGCAGAACAGTAGAATAATGGTATTAGTAGCAAAATGCAAGCTAAAAGTAGCTAAAAGGACGTAGAACCAAAAGGCAAGCTAGAAGCTAAACATAGCAAAATGCTAAATAATTCTAAAAGTAGCCAAAAGGTAGCTAAAAGTTAAAAGTTGAAAAAGGTAACTAATAGCTAACAGTAGCAAACCACCAGCTAAAAGCTGCAAAATAAAAGCTAAAAGTATCAAAAAGCTAGCTAGAAGCTAAAAATAAAAGAAATGCCAGATAAAAGCTAAAAGCTGCAGAACTTTAGAGAAATGGTAAAAGTAGCTAAACGTATCAAAAGGATAGCTAGAAGCTAGTATTAGCAAAAGGCTAAATAAATGCTGCTAAGCAACAAAACAGTAGTTAGATGCTAAAAGCTGCAAAACAAAAGCTGAAAGTATCAAAAGGCTAGCCTTAATCTAAAAATTAGCAAAATGCTAGATGAAGGCTAAAGACAGCAGAACAGTAAAATAATGGTATTAGTAGCAAAATGCAAGCTAAAAGTAGCTAAAAGGACGTAGGACCAAAAGGAAAGCTAGAAGCTACACATAGCAAAATGCTAAATAATTCTAAAATTAGCAAAAGGGTAGTCAGATGCAAAAAGTAGCCAAAGGGTAGCTAAAAGTTAAAAGTAGCAAAAGGTTAACTGACAGCTAACGGTAGCAAAACACCAGCTAAAAGCTGCAAAATAAAAGCTAAAAGTATCAAGAACCAGCTAGAAGCTAAAAATTAAAGAAATGCCAGATAAAAGCTAAAAGCAGCAGAACTTTAGAGAAATGGTAAAAGTAGCTAAACGTATCAAAAGGATAGCTAGAAGCTAGTAGTAGCAAAAGGCTAAATAAATGCTAGTAAAACAGCAGTTAGATGCTAAAAGCTGCAAAACAAAAGCTGAAAGTATCAAAAAGCTAAAAGAAGCAACGTTTTGAAGAAACTGAAGAGATCTCCATTTCTCTGGTGAACAAAATTATAAAAACTAAACAAAAATAAAATAAAGAAGTGTCAAAAACTAAGAGTCAGAGCAACCATCTCACGAATGAGCCGAACTTTTTGAACTTCGTCCAGGAGGAGCCAAACGAGGGACGTTTTTATTTATCATTCTTCAGGTTTATAAAAACAAAAATGATGTTCTGTTGACATTGAACGCTGTGATATAAACCTTCGCTCAGCACAGACACTTTAGCCCCAAACTAAACAAAAAATGTTGTGTGAAGAAGTAGAGGTTTAATATTATCTAACGTGGTGTTCTTTCAGTCCAGAATGATGTTTCTGAGTCGATTTAAAAGCCTGAGAAATCAGCCGAAGGACTCCTAAATGCTAATTTTCTTTTCCTTCTGCTCTCTCTGCGACAAACAAACAGTTGGGTCTCTTTAACGTTTTTTAAAAAGGAAGAAGAGCTCCTCACAGTGGAAATGCCAGACCAGCAGTCCGGTCATCAGGGAGATGACGGCGAGAAAGATCACCACGCCGATCACGGCGCCGATGTATTTCCCGTGTTTCTTCTTCTCGTACTGCTTGTTGTCCGGCGCTGGCAGGAACTGCAAAGCCTGCTCCGTGTTTTTGTCCTGAAAAACAAAACAATAAATGCAGAAAAAAGGGATGAATATATCAACTAACCATAGATCTAAAGCTGCAAACCCCTTTCCCCCCTTCGTTCCCGCCGAAGCTGCTTTTTGTTTCTTAAAATAAAGAATAAAAGAAGCCGATTCTTCAGCAACTGGAGGAAATAAAAGATTTAACGACAGCTGTAAGGGTAAAAACTCTGAGAGGACAGTTTCAGGCTTTGGTATTAAATTAAAGGGAAAATTCCTCGGTGAGTCACGGCCCTGAAGTGGTTAAACGACGAGGAGACGGGGGAGGTGAGAGCAAAGGTTTCACCACGAAAGATCCAGTCCAACCTGCTGCGAGTTACAGAAAAAACAAAAAAAAAAAAACACAGACCGGGAACAGGTTCCTGGCTGTTTACTGTAGTACAGCTCATAAACACAAAGGCCGGACGGGCCGGGGAGCAGATAAGAGCCGAGGAGTGATTTAATAAAGAAAAACAAGCAGCTTTAACTTTTTTTACGACTCCGGGACGACAACCGGACCGCGACGCTTTCTGTTTAAAGCCGACACTCAATCCGAACAACAAGAACAAACTGTGCTGCTCCTTCGAAAGCACGACTCCAGGGTTTTAATTACAGGCTGACGTTTGATTTTAGGGCTAATCTGAGACTTCATGGAACATAAATTACCTCTAATAATGTCTGGGTTACATTAGGATCACACATTACAGTTTAAAATAAGCAGAATATACCGAATTATGGCTCTTTTATGGACTGTAAATAGTTTAATATCGTAAAATCAGTATCTTTAGAATAGAAAAATGTGATTTGCACAAACTAAAGATATCCAAATCGTAACATTAAGCAAATATTTGCCAGATTTGGGACAAAGAGCTGCTGCTTTTCCCCTCATTAACAACAGAATTCTAGATATTAAACATCGTGGAGTCGTGATGTTCGTAGTTTCAGAGCTTCGCCGTGCCCTGAAGGTCAAATCTTCCACGAACTGTACGTCACGCCGCGATGCTGTGGAGTAATTAACTCAAATGTGTCAAAAGATTGAACAAGTTGCAACATGCCGCTGGAGGAATTCAAGCCACAACTGCACAACGACTGCACGACGATGACGACCTGAAAAAAAGATGACACGATGTGTTCGGAGGTTTCTGGGGTGGAACTGCGTCACGGTCGGGACACAGACAGGTCCAAGACAGGAAACTAGGCGTGAGCGCTCCTTTCTGGGTGGTTTTTCCTGAAGAATGTGTTCCTAACTTTCTCACAAAGAGCTGCTTTTAATCTAAAAGTACGATCTGTTTTAGGCAATCTGTCCCCCGAATCGCTGCGTGATTTACGGCTTCAAAAAAAGAGACGAGAACGGTTATCTGCACACATCTCCTCAAGAGAAGGAGAAACGAATACGAGGTTCCTTCGGCTCTTTTATTTACGTTTTTCTGCAGATAAAGACGTCTGCGAGCGACTGGAGACCGTCCTCCAGGGGGGGGGGAGTTGTGTTATTTATTTAATTGATTTAAAATAATCCAATTAGGAGAGTCCTGAAAGGAAAATATTTTTGTGGGGGCGGCGGCGAAAGACAACAAAAACAATTTAAAGAATTATTCAAAGATGCCATTAGTTTCATGGTCAAACTAACAGGTGAACTAGCTTTAGATTTACCGTTAAACAAGCGTCGAATTTACTGTTAAATTAATGTCTGATTTACGGTTAAACTAGCTTTAGACATGATGTTAAGTTAGCTTAAACAAGCACTGAATTTAGTGTTAAACTACAATAATTCTGACGCTAATTTAACAGCAAATCCGACGTCAGTTTTCCAATAAACCAGATGCTAGTTTAATGGTAAATCAGAAGATATTTTAATGATAAACCCTACAATAGTTCAACGGCAACATCAACGATACTTTGATGGTAAATCTGAAGTTAGTCTTACAGTAAATGTTATTTTGAAAGTAAAACAGATGCTAGTTTAACGGTAAATAAAGTTCAGCTGTAAATCTAATGGTAGATTTATTTATTTTTAGTCCTACCATGTTACATAAAGTATTTTGCATTTTGTAGTTTAGGAAATTTGCTTATAAGACTGTCTGGGGGGGATGAGGGGGGCGCAGGAGATTTATGGGGAGGACTGGGCCCCCCTGCGGCCCCCTCTCGGCGCCACCCCTGCCGCCCTCATCCTGTCAACTGTTTTATTTATCTGTGTGTAATAAAAACAAAAAGTGAGCCATGTTGGTCCTTGTCTCCCAGCTCAATGCGGGTCTGAGCTCCGGGACAACAGGAAACAGGAAACAGCGCCACCATCTTACCAGCTTCGGGGTGTATCTGGTCCCGCTGTCCATGTAGTCCATCATCAGCTCCGCGCTCTGGACCGACTTTATGTCCAAATGTAGAAACTTTAATCCCCTCAAAGCCGCTCCTTTCCTGCTCCTTTCTGTGTTTAAGTTTCAGTAGATGGAGCCGACAGGAAGTTCTCCGAACTGCAGGCCCGGAGGACCGAACCTCACCGAGAAATTCCTCCTCAGAGACGAACCAAAACGAGAAGAAACGGATTCAAAGTGCGTGAAAACGAGAAGTCCTCCCTCCTGTCGAGTTGTTTCTGATCACACTGGGTTCACCTGCGAAACTGAACGAAACAAGTCCTTCCTTCCGGGACCTGCAGGTTTCTGAGGGCGTGTCTCCGCCCCCCCCCGCGACACCTGTCCTGACTTCCTGCTTACCTGGCGGACAACAAACAACCAAATCCGCTTTTTGTCAGGGAAACGGAGGACATTATGGGCTGTTTTACAGCCTCGGATCAGAGTTCAGGAGAAGCTCTTCTCACATCACCTGTCTGCTTTTTATTTTGTTATTTATTGACTTTATTTCGTCATCGTTTTCAGAAACAGTCACGTGATCTGACGCAGCGTCAGGTTGAAGATTAGGAAACCAGCAATGACTCAGTTATGATTCATCTCAACTTTTTTTTTTTTTTTTACATCCAGACAGTTTCAGTCAGACAAAACACGGTCTTCTCCCCAAAACAGAAACACAATTTAATCCTGAAAAAATATAAATAAATGATAAAAAAAAGTATCTTCATCGTAATCTGAGTACTTTTTCACGTGTGAACGGTTTAAGAGACGCAAAGACAGTTAAAGCCACCTGCTAGTGGCTCATTATGGTCACCACGGTAACCACACACCTGTCTCTCACTCCCGACAGCAAACTTGATAAAGGCAGGCGGAAAAAAAAAAACTAAAAAGTAAGCCTCAAACATGCGGCCGCTCTTAAAAAGTTCCTGGACCTGTGAGCAGCAGAAGGCCGATGATCTCGTCCACATTCTTTTACGTTTCTACAGTATTTTATGTAGAAAATATAACAAGTTTAAAACAGAAACTTTCAGAAAATTCTGACTAAAATACGTCTGAAGTGTATGGAAGCCGTGGGTGTGTGGTTTCTGCACTCTGAGAGGATTTTAGAGAAAACTGTAAGTCCTACAGCAAAAAGAGACACACCGGGTGAAAGAAGACAAAAATATCTATGTTTTGATGTATAATATGTATTTTTACTACAACAAATTGTGCGAGTAAGAAGTAAAATTTTGTAAAGAGGCTCAAAACTAAGAGTGAGGTGTCATTCTATGGAAAAATCTCCCAAAAATCATAAAACTTAAAATGTATTTACATTAAAATTATTAAAGATAACAAAATGTGTAAAGTTCGGCTTTCTGTGACTTGTTTAAACTTTAAATGATGTTTCTGCTGTGAAGTATGTCTGAGCCGCGGAGCTCCATAGATGTTCTGGCGCCCTTTTCTCCCATTGACGTCCATGGGGGGAAAATTTCTCATAGTTTTTTCTGAGTTTCAACTATATCGTACGATCTAACGTCACCAAACGATTCATGGTGGAGCCACAGGTTTGGTTTGTATGAACTGGATGTTTTATCGTTTTCTTTTCCAAATCTGTGAGTGAAAACAGAAAAATCCTCAACAGAAAAACGATAAAAAGGGCCTTCAATGTTTACGTGTTAGCACGCCTAAAGAGACAGTCTGATTAATGTTGAAGTAACGCTCTTTTAAAGAGTTAACAATAGTTAAATTATCAGCTACGACATCAGTTATGGAGCATGGAGAAAAGGGTAAACGTCAGTCCAGGAGAGGCTAAAGGTTAGCCAAACAGGGGGCAACTTATTTAACCGTTTCTCAGGTTTATAAACAATTAATTTTAAAAAGGCTGCGAGCATCATCCTGTTAAATATCATCTAATGTAGCGTTTTCTTATGAAAGACTGGTTTTATAAGTCTGAATAACAAAAAAACAGGGCCTTGTTTGGCTAGCCACTAGCATAGACGTTAGCAAAGCCGTTAGCATAGCCGTTAGCCTAGCCTGGATGAATTCTTTCACCTTTTTCTCCAAGATTTTTTCTTTAATTACCACCAGAATTAAATAATTGGAAAATTCATAAATAAATAAAGCTTTAAACATTAAATTTTATCCAGCCACAAATAAAAAACAGACACAAGTTTGTTTGTTGTGAGTTTATTGACGTGTATCTCCCCCCTGTAATCATAAATCTGTTTTCATTGATGTCAATCTTTTTTTTATTTAAATCAGTAATATTATGTATATTTATAATTATTGTCCTCGGTCCTCCTCCACAATCAAGCAGGCAGTTTACAAGATTTGAAGCTGTTTGGGTGCATAGTGAGACAGTCACATACGGATATACTGTCACAGGAAGAGGAACAAAAGAACTGAAATAAAAATATTTTTCATATAATTTCATATAAGAACAATGCACACCACAGAAAGTCCTCTGGAAAAAAAAATAAAAGCCATGATTGCAACATCAACTATACAGGCACAAGGACAATACTAAGAGAGAAAAGAGGATTAGGATTCACTTGTTTGTGTCGTTCTTTACCTGTAAAAACACACAAATTGTTTTTTTTTTTTCTCTAAGCCTCGTCTTTCTGTATCTCTGCCTGCACAGACCTCCAGCTCCAAGAATAAAAAATAAAAATAAAAAAAGCTTTGACCCAGGACTGGCCTGGCACTTTCAGGGAAAACAAAAATCTTAAAATTAGAAAAATTTCTGCCCGAATTCGGACCCATAGGACGGTGAGGATGCACATCACCCCCCCTCCGGATTTATTTAAAAAAATAAATTTAAAGCATTTCAGACACTAAATAAAACTAATCGACGCCTTTTAAGGAACGTCCTGAAAACAAACAGGGGGAAATAAAGCTTCCATATTACATTCAAACGAATTTATCCATCTTCCCTGCTGATAAAAAGCTCGTGTTTGTGTGACAACATTCTTCGAGCTGGGGGGGTCTGTGCAAACCTTAAACCGACTCGTCACCTCCTCCCCGGGAAATAAGAACAACAAACGGTGGAAAAAAAACTTCTAATCTTATATATTCATATTTAAATCTCATATCTGTCATCATAACAAAGAAATCTTCTTTTTTTAAATTTTTTTTTTCCTCGATTCTGTTTTTTTTTTTCTTTCACTAAACATTTTAATTGGTACAAAGAACCTTAATATACAAGCAATCTATCGAGATTAAAAAGAACAAATTAAAACACTGATTATTATTTAATCGTCCGGAGATGAACGAGATTAGTCTGATTTTCCTCTCACGCAATAAAAAAACATCTGAAGAAATGTTAAACGAATCCTTTTAGGTTTTGCAAACGTCTCTAAATAAACATGATCAAAAAAAGCTCTATCGTACAACAGTAGCAGTAGTAGAAGTTTGTTTTTACTTAAGGATTGTTTCCGAACAAACCGGGAAATGCAGTTTGGATGCGTAGAAATGATTTCAACAATAGCGTTGTGTTATTGGTCAGTAGTATGTTCCCCGCTCGCCGCCGCCCAGGCTCCGGCTACACCTGCATCTGCTCCAGGTATTTGTAGGTGGGGTTCTCGTAGCCGTGGTTCTGCATCTTGCTCAGGTGTCGGTCCTCCGGTGTCAGCATGGGGTCCACCTGAGAGACGGGGACAACAAGAGAGAGACAGAAATCATCGGCTGGTTGACAGAGTTCATCTACGGGAGTCAGTACAATCCAAGATGGCTGCCGCAGCTAAAACACAGCAAGAGAACCACTGACTGGACAAGGTACGCCGGTCAGACTGATCAAAATCCGAAACATGAGTTCCCCTCACACACACCTGACTCCGTGACCTTGAAATCAGTAGAGATCATCCCTGACACATCAGCTGTGCAGTTTGACATTTCTGTGTTAAAGGTTAGGAATTTAGAGCTCAGATGAGAAACTGTCCAAAGACAGACAGGTGGACAAATGGACAGATGGACGGACAGACAGGTGGACGGACAGACAGACAG
>NC_051431.1:3244779-3246140 GCF_001649575.2 Kryptolebias marmoratus
GACAGACAGACAGGCGGACAGACAGACAGACAGACAGACAGGCGGACAGACAGGTGGACAGGCGGACAGACAGACAGACAGGCGGACAGACAGGTGGACAGACAGACAGGTGGATGGACAGACAGATAGACAGACAAACAGGCGGACAGACAGACAGGTGGACAGACAGACAGGTGGACAGATGGCGCCGTAATTTGTCCCGTCTCAGGATGGGCGAATAAAAATGGCCACAACTCAGTAAATGTTACAGATTAGACATGGTCGTCACTGAGCGTCATCCTCAACAATCACTCTGAGCTTGAATGAATCCCACAAGAGCTCCAACGTGACGTTTCTTTCAAGGTTTGAGCATTTTTAGGCTGATCACTGTTGATTTCAAGGTGACAGGGTCAAAGGTCAAGTTTCACAGATGACCTTGTGCTCTAACTCTAACTAACAAAGTAATGTAGGAACGTCAAACTGCACGGTTGGACACCTCATGGGTCAAAGATTTCAAGGTTCATGGGGTCAAAGGTCAAAGGTAACCCCTTAGTTAAAGACTTGTCTCCGCTCCTACATGTGACCCTTCTGTTCATTCTGACTCCCGACGTGACCTTACCTCCACGATGCCGTGGCTGATGGTGCTGTACTGCCTTTTCCTCAGAAGAACCAGGCTGATCACGATCACGGTTGCTATGGCGACAGCGATCATCAGCAGGCCGAACAGAGCGGTGCTGCCGAAGCTAAAGTCCTCCCCCAGGGGGCGGTAGGAGTCCTGACGGGCAGAAGGACACGAGAAACTGAGGAGGCAGTAAAACAACTCAACAACATCTGGACTGTTCTCTTCCAATCGGACCCGAGAGTTCACAGGGACCGCTGCTGATTCCATTTATTTAAGGAACTTCCACCAATCAGAGCAACGAGATGACGACTGCAGCTCCTCCTGGAGGCTGATTTCAAAATAAGAGACTCATATTTTAATTTCAAGTTTATGTAGAAGGAAAAAACCTCAGTCTGTGACATTCCTGCTCTGCACACGAACTAAGTCTGGATTTAAAAAACATTTAAATCAAAATGTTAAAAGGAAGCAGTAAAAAAAATTCCTTCTTAAAGATGAAAGCAGCTTTGAAGTGTTGGAGGTTCGAGTCGCCGTGTATCTCGAGCAAACATTCCTTCGGCTTCTCGGTCTGCTCGGCCGTGGACAGAGTGGACACATTCATGCTTTCATAGACGGATGATTGGATTAAAAACATGAAAACCACCGACGGGTGAAGTCAAACCGGGCCCACCGGATCCACTGTCCCCGTCCAATTAGACCCACTGTCCCCGTCCAATTAGACCCACTGTCCCCGTCCAATTAGACCCACTGTCCCTGTCCAATA
>NC_051431.1:3259095-3261953 GCF_001649575.2 Kryptolebias marmoratus
GACCCACTGTCCCCGTCCAATAGGACCCACTGTATATTTTACGCTGGTCTTATGAGCTCAGATCTGCAGGCGTGGAAAAAACCAGAAACCCTGCGAGCGTTTTTAGGCTGAACGTTAATAAACTGGACTAAAATGACCTCAGAGGGAAAGTTCTGTAAAGTCTGCATCGGTTTCCTGTCAGCTTTTAGCCACAGTTTATTTCAAAACAAAAAGACACGTCGTTCTTCGTGGTGTTGATTCTCCAGCATGAACGTTCGGAGCAAACATCCGTGAGATCTGAAGTTTCCCAGAGTTTCCCGGAGTCGGTTTTAACCCCGGTTCCAAATAAACACGGTTTATTCTGGCACATATGACACAATCTGATCATATGTGGACACCAACTGGAAGGGGAGGAGGAGGAGGAGGAGGAGGAGGGAATTCTTTGCTGCACATAAACCGAGCAAACTCAGTTTGTGTGGATTCACATTTGTCCTAAAAACGGAGCATTCAGAAACACCCACATGACAAACATGCACCCATGCAGAAACGTTTTCACCTGAACAGAAAAAAAAGAGCTGGGGGCGGAGCATCTCTGAGCTGCAGTTCCCCAGAGAGCCCAAAGGAGGGCGCCACTGTACTCACCAGCTCATCATCATGCATAACGCTGACTCTCTCTGCACTGTAAACCACTTCTTTAACATCCAGAGACTCATCAATCACCTGCCAACACAGACAGGGGAGGCCAGGTTACACTCACCGCAGCGCGCGCGCGTGTGTGTGTGTGTGTGTGAGAAACTGTTTCAGAGACAGAGAAAGGAGAGCAAGAGGGCGTGGATGTGCAGCAGGGAGGGAGGTGGCGATCGTCAACGGCCGACTTTCTGAGCGGAGTCAGAGAAGCAAACAGCTGTTTGTGGAGGCGACACAATTATATAAATACTTATAATAATATATAAATATAACTACTTATTTATTCAGCTTGCTGGTTATTATTTTGTTCTGTGTGTTGTTTAAGTTGTTTGACTCTTTTAAAAGGATTTTTTGCCATCTTTGGTTTTTTCGTTTCAAAATAAAACTGCAAAAACAAAACAAGCGGGTGTTTTTTTTTGCTTTTTAAAACAAAATTAGAAAAACGTCAATAACAAAAATAAAAAAGGGGCACGTTTTGTTTTTTTAACTGCAATGGTTAAACCAAAGACGAGCTTTTTTGTTGTTAATTCAACGGGACCTTATGGCGGAACCGGAAGTGAAGACCTGAACTGGCCGTAATGAACCGATTTAATGACTTACTTGGAACATTAAAGACATCTTGTTGACGGTAAGATCATCAGCTCTCAGTGAAATGCGTCTAAATAAGACAAACGGAGTCAACATCCACTAACATCGATGCTCGGGCGGCGCTGCGGTCGACACGCTCCGGCTTGGAAAAACAGCATTCCCAAACGGTAAAACAAATCCATGCGCTCCAAACACGCCTGCAGACACACCGGCATGCAGGTGAGGCCAGGTGGCAGGAAGTGACATGCGGCGCCAGCAGGAAGAAGCCTCACGGACGCAAGCAGCCGCGGTAACTATGGGATGGAGGCACCGGGTGTCCTCGTTCCCCCGCGGTAATGAAAGTAAAACCGGCGAAAAACTGACCTCGTTTTCCCCGGCTTTGGGTTTGCTGTTGATGATTCTCTCCTCGGCGCCGATCAGACCGTCCAGACCAGCCATGGCGGAGCCTGTTGGAGGAAGAGAAGGAGGAGGAGGAGAGGCTCGGTCAGACACAGTAAGATGAGGACAAACAAACAAACAAACAAACAGGGATGGCGGTGTTGGTGGCGGACAGCTGCAGCGCCTCCTGACAACAGCGCCCTTTCTTCCACTCCGAACACAGAACCGCTTCAGAACCGGAGCCCGCCTCCTGACCCCTGACCTCCGATCACAGGGACCCCGGAGGAAAACCACGGCGAGCACAAAACGAGCCACAGCGACAGACTGCGGCCGACAAGAACTGTCTGTTAGCAAAATATCTCAAGAACCACGGCACAGATCGTAACGAGACGCCAAACGGCTCCGTTTTACAGACTCTGAGGTCAAACGCGGCGTGGTCGTAGCTCAGAGTTTGTGATCTCAGTCTAAAGGCGGCGGGCGATATGCATTCCTTCACGGCGAAATGAGTAAATATAAAACTGCGTCGGAGAAAAGAAAAAGTGACGCTGCTGAATCGGTGAGGAGGAGGAGGAGGAGGACAAGATGGCGGCCGACAGGAGAGAAGCACCCCACGCTCCTAAAATCTACTCAGGGTGAGGCGATGAAGAGGTGATGAAGAGGTGATGAAGAGGTGATGAAGAGGTGATAAAGAGGTGATGAAGAGGGTAAAATGGGTTGGAGGTGTTAGTCAGAAACCAAAGGACGGTGGCGGAGCGAGGCTCGAGGGGCAGAACACAAAGAGATGAAGATGGGAGGTGGGGAACTCGGCACCAACCTTTCTTGAAGGCTCGGGGGGAGTCGGGCAGGTCGCCTTCAAAAAGATGAGCAACAGAAAAGGGAGAAAACTGAGGTGAGAAGAGAAAAGGCAGGAAAGTTGAGCTGTTAATCGATTAGAGGAAAGGAAAGAAGACAATGTCCCCGCCTCGTCCTCCTGAGGGAAGCTGCCGGCTCGGGGTTTTTAATCTGAGCGGGGAGACTTGTCCTCGGGGACGCCGTGTCCTGCGTACCTTCAGGCTCCGGGCGGGACCCCAGAGACGTGACCTGGACGGGCCGGTAGGGTCTGCCCTCGGAGGCGGGGACCTCCACGCTCTCCTCCAACGACACGACGACGTCCGGCTGCGACTCGGAGATGGAGGACAGGAACTGGTCCATGTCGGGTTTCTGCTCCTGGAGCAGCTCGTCTGCGG
>NC_051431.1:3261986-3272691 GCF_001649575.2 Kryptolebias marmoratus
GGGAGGGGGAGGGGGAGGGGGGACAGGAGGAGACAAGATGAGACAACAAGCCGCTCGGCGCAGGTCAGACCGCAGAGTTTGATTTCAAGTTACTCTGAGCTGGAATCTGACGCCGCAGTCGTCGGGAGTCGTCCCCAACGGGCGACCCGAGGGCTGAAAGGCTACGCTGGAGCAGAACTCTACAAACAAAAACAGCCTTTCTGCGGTTTATCCGCTGAAGTGAAACCAGCTCAGAGCCACAAAACAGGAATTAAATATAAATACGGCAAAAAAACTAACATTTGGTCTGCTATAAAATAAAGCTTTTAATAAATTCTTGACATTTTTTTGGTGTTTTTACATGTCAGGACAAAGAAAAGACAAAAACTGTAACTTTAAACCCTTTTGTTTGTGGAAAATCAGTAATATGAGAAAATAATTATCTAAATTTAAAATAATAAAGATTACAGCGAACATTTAATTCTGACTCATTTTCTCTCTTTAATTATTTGTTTTTATTTCACGGATAAAAACGGCGATGAATTTATTTTCAGGTCATTTAGACGCAGACTACCTGCTGACGACCAGTCAGGAGCGTTTTTTGTTTGTTTTGGTCCCAGAAGAGCCGCGGCCCGGTTCTGTCACAGCAGAACCCGACGGTTCTTCGGTTCTTCTCCGACGGACGCGGAGGAAAACGTTTCAACGGAGACGGACGGATGGAGACGCGCCGAAGACGAGAGCGTCTGAATAACCGGGTCACGGTCGGACCTTTCGTCTCTTCTTCGGTTTCATTTTTATTCAGATTAAATACGAGTCATCTGAGACGAGCCTGGACTCCGTCACAGCTTTCGTTCCGCTGACTCGGCGCCGCCCCACCGTTGCCCCACCGTTGCCCCACCGCTGCCCCACCGCTGCCCCACCGCTGCCCCACCGCTGCCCCACCGTTGCCCCACCGCTGCCCCACCGCTGCCCCACCGTTGCCCCACCGCTGCCCCACCGCTGCCCCACCGTTGCCCCACCGCTGCCCCACCGTTGCCCCACCGTTGCCCCACCGCTGCCCCACCGTTGCCCCACCGCTGCCCCACCGTTGCCCCACCGTCGCCCTGGCCCCGCCCCAGCGTCGCCCCTCCGTCGCCCCAGCGTCGCCCGAGCACCGCCCCCGGCTGAACGCCGCTCACCGATTTCATCCTGGATCTCTTCGGCGACGTACGGGACTTTGTAGAGCAGAGACAGACTCTGGTTCATCCGCTCCTCGATCACCCGCAGGTGCGTCATCACCTGGCAGACGGGAACAGGAGGAACAGATTTTTATGAATTTTTATATTCAGGCCTTTAATCCGAATAACTGGAATCAAAAACATTAAACCCTGAAAGAGAAGAAGACGGAGACGTTCTTAGAGAACGCCAGATTTGGATCGACGTCGGTTTGTTTTAATCTGCGACACATCTGCAGTTCACCTGAAGCGCCACCAGGTGGCAGTAAAAACTACAGGAGCAACTCTGAGGCTTTCAGTCTGTCCGTCCCTCTGTTTGTCCATCCGTCCGTCTGTCCGTCCATCCGTCTGTCTGTCTGTCCTCCTGCTGAGACTTCTGTGTTTCTCGTTTCTCCGTCCTGAACTAAAACAAATAATCGTCTCCTTCTGTCTCATCTGGACGCAGATCGGAGGAGACATTTTATAACTTGTTCACCTTTTCTCATTTTAGCTTCCGCAGCTTTTCTAATGTCTGAGGGACACTTTGAGGACAACAGCGTCTGAGACGACCTGAGGACACCGACCTGTGACTTGATCTGAGCGGCCTTCTCCGGGTCCACGGCCAGGACGTGCTGGTAGTAGCGGCTGGTGTGCTGCCGGTCCTTGTTCTCGGCTCGGACGTATCGCCTCAGGGCCTGCAGGATCCGGTGAGGCTGAAACACACGGAGGGGGTCGGTCCGTCAAGGTCCGAGTCGTCATGGAGACGCAGCGACAGAAGCTCCGCCTCGAATCAGAATCTTGTTTTTACTGAAAATGCTCCGATCAGGTTTTTCAGATTTTTGTGACGCAAATTAATTTTTCTCTCTAAAAAGTTCTGTCTGAACTGAAAATGTAAAAAATAAAAAGCGTCATCAGCAGCGGTCGTGACGTAAACTCCAACAAATGCAACAGATTGTGTGAAAATCTGCGTAATTTCTTGTAATTTTACGCCTCAGATTAGTCGCTGAAGATGTTCTAGATATCACAGCAAACACGGGTTAATGCTCAGCTGTGGTGCATTCACTGACCAGAGGAAAAAACGGGTTCTGTTCACCGCCGACCGTCTCTCTGAGTCTTTAAACAAACCAGATAAGACGAATTTCTAAAAATACGACTAAAAACATCAGTTTTTGGAATCGTAACAAAAGCCTGATTAAAAACAAACAAACAAACAAACAAACGCTGCTTTCATGTCACGCTGTGGGACGTGTGTATTTCCTGGTGCACTGCCTCCTCCTCCTGGTGATGGAGTGAAGCTCAGTGTGTGTGTGTGTGTGTGTGTGTGTGTGCCGTACCCGGGGCGGGTCGGCCTGCAGCGCTGCCAGGTAGTTCTCCAGGGCCAGGCGGCGCCGGTCCTCCATCATGACCTGAACCCGGGCCAGGTGAGTCTCCACCAGCTGCTGCTTCTCGCTGGCTGCCTCGCCCTCCAGGTACTCCACCAAGGTCTGGAAGTGCTGCAGACAGACAAACAAACAAACAAACAAACAGTTTACAAACCGACCACCAACCACCTCTGACGGAGAAGGGCGATAATGTTTCTGCCCATGCGCTCGTTTGTCCGCAGCGTTAGCGAAATATCTCACGAGAACAGGACTGAGAAACTGATCCCTGGATGAACGGATTAATATCTGGCATCAGCACAAATCAAGATGGCCGCCAACACATTCTAAAGTGCTAACAGGTCAGGCGGGCGATAGGCAACCATTCAAGTAAAGAAATTATTATTAATAATAATAACAATAATAATAGAGTCAGAAATAGTCTAGACACAATTTGGAATTATTTTTTTAAAAATAAAATTTATTTAAACCTTCAAAAGATTCAAATAATAATAATAATATTAATAAAGAAGCTGAAACTGAGTTCTTAAAAGCTAAAAGAACAAGAAAACCAGCTAAAAGCTAACAGAAGCAGAACACCAGCTAAAGAATAAAAGGAGCAAAAGGCTAAATAAAGGCTAAAAGCAGCAAAATGTTAACTAAAAGCTAAACGTTACAGAATGTTAGCTTTAAGCTGAATGTAGCAAAATATTAGCCACAAGCTAAGAGTGGGTTAGCTGAAAGCTAAAAGCTACAGAACAAAGTTTTTTAAGGAACTGAAGAGATTTCTATCTGCAAATAAAGTTAAATAGTTGGAAAAAGCATCAAAGTTACAAAAACCAAAAGGTGCAGCAGCCGTCGCCTGAATCAGCCGAACGTCAGCCGAACGTCAGCCGAAAGTCTGGAGCCGTTAGACGGCAAAGAAAACGTGGAAGAAATAAAATAAAACTAAATTTCTGTCTCGCGCTCAGGTTCAGCCTGTGGCTCGTCTCAGGAATTAGATGGGGCCCTGATTCGTCCACAGAGTGAAAACAGGAAGTGACGGCCGGCGGAGTCTCAGGGACGAAGACGGGGGGACACCTCGGGGACAGGGTCAGGGTCTTACCTGGACCAGCAGCTGTTTCTTCGCCTTCGGCAGGTTCTTCGCCTGACGATCGGCCATTTCCCAGTTCTTCCGGACCTGGAGGACAGAAAAGAGACGCCCAGAGGAGGGCGATCATGTTTTCACCTCTGTGCAAAAGTATTCACTCGCCTCCCTTCATATAAACCTGAGCTCCTGAGAGCGACCCATTCTTTGACAGATGGTTGTAGAATCAGTCTGATGGTGAGTGAAAACTTTTGGTTTACAGATTTTACCAAAGATCATCTGGAGTCGACTGTCTGTTAGCAAAATATCTCATGACTGAAGGGATTTAAATGAAACCTTCAGGAAATAATTACTGGATGTTCGTTTTGGAGTCAGTTCGATTCAAGATGGCCGCCACAGCCAACTGAACGTGGCTACAACTTTTACAGATATGGAGCTAAAACCTGGAGCTGAGAGTCGCACCAGGAAGCGCCGCCGTCATTTCTCAACTTCGTCTAAAACTTTTCACTCGTTCCTGTTTTTGCTCCTCTGAGGTTTCAGCAGACAAGTCCCGGATCCGTCCGGAGTCCGGAGGAACCCATCCGGAGTCCGGAGTCCGGAGAAACCCGCCTGGAGTCCGGAGAAACCCGCCTGGAGTCTGGAGGAACCCGTCCAGAGTCCAGAGGAACCCATCCAGAGCCCGGAGTCCGGAGTCCGGAGTCTGGAGGAACCCGCCCGGAGTCCGGAGTCTAGAGGAACCCGCCCAGAATCCGGAGGAACCTGTCTGTAGGAACCCAATCCAAAGTCTAGAGTCCGGAGGAACCCGCCTGGACTCCGGAGGAACCTGTCTGGAGTCCAGAGGAACCCGTCCAGAGTCCGGAGGAACCCATCCGGAGTCCAGAGTCTGGAGGAACCCGTCCAGAATCCGGAGGAACCTCCCTGGAGTCCAGAGCAACCCGTCTGTAGGAACCCAATCCGGAGTCAGGAGTCCGGAGTCCGGAGTCCGGAGTCCGGAGTCGGGATGAACCCCTCCGGTGTCCAGAGTCTAGAGTCCGGAGAAACCCATCCGAAGACCTGAGGAACCCACCCTCTCCATGCGGTTCCGGTGCCGGATCTCCAGCTGCTCCTTGGCCCTCTGGAAGCGGCTGTGCTCCTTGTCGTCGGCGGGAGTCTTGAAGTAGATGTCCACGTCGTCGGTGGGCTGAGGACTCGGAGGCACAGCTGGAAAACCACAAACAGATCAGAGGAGAAGATCAGGAGAGGAAATCCCAAAAGACGAGCAGAGCAGGAAAAAAAACAGCTGCTGTGATTTTAGTGATTTTAGTGATTTTAGACCCTGATTCCTGCAGAGATCAGGATCAGGGTCGGAGGTTAGAGCCGAAGAAGACGCGGTCCTGCCGTCCCGGCGGAGAGGACGGGTTTCGGCCTCACACTTACTCAGGCGTCGGCACACGGCCATGCAGTTCTCCTCCGAGTCGAAGTTGTTGCGGTTGCCGCCGCAGCCGCCGTACGTGAAGCGAGCGCACCTCCTCCGGCCGACGTCGAAGTGCCAGCGGAGCATGGAGGCGCGGCAGGGGCCCGTCTCCGCCTCCGGGGTGCAGACGGCTGCCGGGGGACAGCTCGTTAGAACCGCTGCCGTACCGTGCGCTGCAGCGGAGGGCTGAGCGGCGCCGATGATGATGATGATGATGATGAAGAAGAGCTAAAATGGAAGGAGACGTTACGAACCTTTCACCTCCTGGAGGATCTTGTCCTCGTCGATGTCCTCGGGGACTTTGCTGCTCTGCTTCTTCTCGTCTTCGTCCCGATCTGCGTCCTCGTCCTCGTACACGTAGTGGTACTCTTCCTCCTCCTCCTCCTCCTCCTCCTCCTCCTCCTCATCGTCCTCATCCTCGTCTTCACCTTCGTCCACCGGCTCCTCCTTCCGAGTGGGCTCCTCATCAGCTGGGGTCTCACTGCGGAGGAGCCGCAAAAAACTTTATTTAGTCCCGTTTTTCTTTACAACAAACAGAACGCAGCTGCGGCCATTAGGCGCCGTGACGTCGTCCGTCGACACGACAGGCGGGCGATCATGTTACTGCCTCTGTGTTTGTTTGTTTGTTTGTTTGTTTTTAAACAAAATCTCTCAGGAACCAACGGTCCGGTTCTAAAGAAACTCTCAGAAAGCTGCCGGACGAACGTCTACAACCAAGACAACCTGATTCAAGATGGCCGCCACAGCTAATCCACCTTTCCCCTTTAGTCAGCAGCGCTGACATGGCGGGCGACATGCATTCCTTTAAGAACAGCTGATTTATTCATGATTAACTGAGATTAAAAGACGATTTAAAGACTTTAAATCTGACCGACTCCGATTATCTGACTGCGTTTAACGAGATGCACGTCGCCCGCCGCCCCGCGTGCTGACGTCACCCCTCGGCGTCTTCGCCGCCCCGCGTGCTGACGTCACCCCTCGGGGTCGCCGGGGACGACTCTCAGCGACCACCACACTGAATCTGACTTCATTCAAATCAAACTACATGATCGCCCGCCTCCTTGATAACGAACCGGCGGTCTCACCTGTCCTCCTCGGGCTCGTCCTCACCCAGGTCCACCTCCTCGTCCTCCACCTGCTCCTCCTTGTCCTCCTCCTGGGAGGTCAGGGCGGGCGGCGTGGCGGAGGGCGACTCCTGGGAGCGGGAGGCGGGGCAGCAGACGTACTCGGTGCCGCGGAACTTGTCGATGCCGCAGGGCAGCAGCATGCCGTAGCTGTGCAGCAGCATGGCGCTCCGGGAGCAGGCCTGGGGACAGGAGGACGCCGTCGGACATGTTTAAACCCACGCAGGACGGGACGCCTCGCCTTCGGTTTGATTCGTTTAAATCCTGCTTGGATCAGGAGAAACACGGACCCTCGGAGCTCCGTGCAGCAGAACGAGACGAGAAAATGAGAGAACGTCTCCGGATCATGTAGCCGTTTGCTACTTTTAGCTTTTAGCTAGTTTTAGCTTTAAGCTACTTTTAACTTTTAGCTAGTTTTAGCTGACGTTCTGCTTCTTCGAACTTTAACATCAATTCAGCGTTCAGAAGAAGCTCTGAGGAGCTTCTGACACCTCTTCCTCCTGCTGCCTCTCCTCCTCTTTTGTCTCCTGTATCTCCCCTCCCCCCCTCCTCCTCCTCCTGCCCCCCTCACCTCCTTGGCCACGCGGTGCCACTGCTGGTGGCTGAGACACATGTCCATCCTCTCCTTGTGGAAGAATTTGCATTTCTCTGGAACCAGGAGGACGTCGCTCACAAACTCTCCGACTGAAACAACAAGAAGAAGAAATCAGATGAAGACACGTGTCCTCAGTGTCTCCTCGTCCCGGCAGCGATCTGTCCTTAGAGCTTCTCCACCCCCAGGCCCGGTATCAAACACCCGACATGGACCCGATTCGGACCTGGTACCAGCCCGCTTCACGCTGACCTACAGCTGAGTTACGGCACAGATTTGGGATTTTAACTCTAAATAAAAGATCTGAGGTTAAAGAAATATTTAAAACTGCTGACCTGTTTCCCCAAACGTCCAAAAGTTTCCATTTTTTAAACTTTATTTAGACGTGTTCTCAGTGACAAACACACAGAACCTGCTGTTTTACTCTGAACATGGCCGCCCCCTGCTGGTGGACAAGGAGGAATCTTTTATAAATAATTAAAGAAAAATTCTCTTTGATTGTTTGAGCCACTCAGTTTCTTTGTCCTAAGGAAAATGAAACAGAACAGAAACCCTGAGCAGATGATGATCCTTTTTTGTAGCGTTACTTTATTTTATAAAGCATCAGATTTGCTTCTCAGTAGAATATTTCTTATATTGTATCTAAAGATCTCAGCAGATCTTCTTCTCAGTGTCTGTACAAACAGCACAAGAAAGTTTAATTTAAAAAAATAAATCATCTCTCCCTCAGAAGCTCGAAGTCCTGCTCTTGTCCCTCAGCTCAGACGCTCTCTTCAGTTCATTTCTGCCAATCTTATCCGTTAACGCTCCGAGATTTCTTAGAGGATTCTGAGCTGAAACCATCTGCGGTCGCATTGCAGTGAGATGATGGATGGACGGTCGCTTCTTCAGACCAGATGAAGACCAATCACTGCAGATAATTTCACACAGAGTGGATGAGAGCGAGAACTACACCTTCGCCAAACTCTCCTTTAACCTCCTGCTAACTGTATTAGCCAACCTCGCTAACAGCAACTAAACCTCGCTAACAGTATTAGTCAACTGTCAGTGAGGTTGGCTAATAATGTTAGCGAGGTTTAGGTAACAGTATCAACTAACATCACCAACGGTATTAGCCAACCTCGCTAACAGTATCAGCCAACTGTTAGCAAGGTTGGCTAACAATGTAAGACAACCTTGCTAACAAAATCAACTAACCTTTCTAACAATATTAGCCAACCATGCTAATAGTATTAACTAAACCTTGCTAACAGTATTAGCTAATTGTTAGCAAGGTTGGTTAACAATGTAAGACAACCTTGCTAACAAAATCAACTAACCTTGCTAACAATATTAGCCAGCCATGCTAACAGTAGCAGTTAACCATGCTAACAGTGTCAGCTAACCTTGCTAACAGTATCAACCAGCCATGCTAACAGTGTCAGCTAACCCTGCTAACAGCTAAATCTGTATTCAGTTCTGGAGCCTTTATCCAGAGTTAGGGTTAGACGTTTAGCCAAGGCTAAACGTTTATGTTAAACATCGTTATTGGTCTTTAGTCTGGTACTAAAATCTTTTAATGTCTGCTGAGCTTAGTATTCAAACAAGGCAAAAAGAAAAACAAACAAACAACGCAGGATGGATTCCTTCAGCTCTGGAAGGTGGTGAATAAAAACAGTCTAAAAAGTGCCCAGTTTTTCTCCTGCAATGAATATTCACAACGTAAAACAAAGTTAAAGCCTCTGTGTGGAAAACCTTTTGTTTACGTTTGCAGAGACGTGAATAAAAACTGGGAGGCAGCCGCGGGTCGGGCTCTGACCCGAACTCTGTTATTGCTTTAATAACCGGGAACGGTTCCTTTGTGTAAAACATGACTCAACGTTTAAAGCTCGGCTTCCGGGATGGGCGGGGGAATGAAACAACCGAAACACGCCTGAATCTGTCTTCAGCTCGTTCACTCGATGGTTCTGATGATGTCAGGATTCATCAGGACGTCATTAAACCCTTCAGATCAGTTAACTGGTTAGTTAACTGGTTAGTTAACTCAGTTAACTGACAGGTCTGAGCTCTGCAAGGTCAGATAAGAACCTGAAGAACTGAGACGGATCAGGAAATAAACTGTGGCTTCAGCTGAGTGGATGTTAAATGTTGTTCAGAGGGATAAATATTAACCCGACTTGGCTTAGATTTTAACCTATTTATTTATTTATTACTGTTTAAAATTAGAGAAACAGTTTTTTCTGCAGCCTGAACACTGAGGCTGAATGACTTTGCCAGCTAAGAACGCCGCTACCGTCCGGTTGTTTATTGGTGGAAATGGAAGAAGAAGCCTTTTTTGAACAAGGAGAAATGCCGGAAGACTCGGCGGGAGTGATGGATCTACAACCGTACCAGGATGAACCTGAACGGCTGGATCTCCGGAATCAGATGAAAACGCTTCAGATTTGGATTCTGATGATCACCAGGACCGTCATGGCCGACAAAACATTGCGCATAATGACCGAGTTGGGAACATGGAACAAGAAGAACCGATTATTACCAGATCGTTGTCATGACAACAGCACACAACACTAAAAATCAACATAAAGACAGCAGGAGAGAGCTAACGTTGCTAACTCGAAGCTAACTTGAAGCTAACAATGCTAACCAGATGCTAACTTGTAAACAACGTGAGCGCTTCAGAGCAGCGTTTATAAACTCTCACACCAGAGTAAACTAATCAGCAGCAGGTTCAGATTATCAGACATGGATTGTTTATATTTTTTCCTCTGAATCTCAAACTGATCTCAGAAGCAGCTCAGACCTTTTAATGACGGCGCATGCTCACTTCCTGTTTGACGGAATACTTCCTGTTTCTCCTCTCCTTCTCTGTGGAGACGTCCTCCTCCACATTTGACTTTCCTTTAAAATTAAAAATAGTTAGAGCCGCCGCTGTCAGAAGGTCCTGTTTTTATGGCGTGAAGCTGTAGTAACGAGGGTCGGAGCGGCGCTTCTCTTTGAAGTGGTCCAAACCAGAGTTCTGATAGGAATTCCAGCATCGGAGCTCATGGATCCAAATCTGAGGTATTTTCTGGCCGGTTCGAATGATTAATTCCAACAAACTGAACTATATTCATCCACTCACTGATGAACGGCTGAACCTCAGCGGCTCAGCGGACAACAGACTTCAAATTAAAGGCCCATCATTCTTTGAGGTTTATAAGACGTTTGGGACATTTTGGTCCCACCTTGACAATAACTTCAGGGAATATTCTGAAATCCGAGGCAACTCTCCGCTCCAAATTTCACCTCGATGTCAATAAAACTGAGTTATCTTTGAGTAGGCTCGTATTGATTAGCTCTGGCAGCCATCTTGAACTGAGCTGACTCCACAAATGAGTCAGTTGTTGAGGCAGAGCCAGTGAGGGTTTCATTAAGAAT
Organism: Kryptolebias marmoratus; assembly: GCF_001649575.2. NCBI lineage: Eukaryota > Metazoa > Chordata > Actinopteri > Cyprinodontiformes > Rivulidae > Kryptolebias > Kryptolebias marmoratus. The sequence goes on from NC_051431.1 coordinate 3,272,172, forward strand.
CCATCCAGTGGATTTTGGAATATTTTGCTAACAGACAAACAGGGTTCCCCTCAGAGTGGGCCAATATTCAGCTACAAGCATAACTATTTTTAGCTCAAAATGTGGGAAACTGTCCGGTTATTAGCCATCGTTGTGTTTCAGAAGGTCGGTTGGCTGTGGCGGCCATCTTAAATTGGGCCGACTCCAAAAGTTGTTCAGTTGCAGACGAACATCCAGCGATTAGTTTCTGAGAGGTTCAGTGAAACGGGTCCAGTGCTTCGGGAGATTACAAACAGACGAACACGGACACGATATCAGAGGGACGCAGGAGTCCTGGAGGACGGTCCAGCGCCACTGCAGCTCGAAGATAAACGATTTATGGGACAAAGTCCATTTTTCGGAACCAATTCCGTCCGTGAAAGCTTCTCATCTGTTTCTCCATCTCTAGCTGTGTGGATTTACTCTCCAATAAATTTCACCCCCAAAAAATCTCCTCTTCCGTCGCCCATTTCACACTCCACCGCAGCCGCTAATGGCTTTT
>NC_051431.1:3273002-3278547 GCF_001649575.2 Kryptolebias marmoratus
CCCTAAAAGCAGCACATCTTGATCAGGACGAGGCTTTTGGACGAGGCTTTGGGACTCCTGCGCATCGGAGGCAAACTCCAAGGCCGAACAAGGCGTTTCGTAAAGCAGAGTTCGGCCATGTTGGCACGGCAGATTACAGTGAAGCTGCGGGGAGCGGAGGAGGAGGAGGAGGAAGAGGGGAGCTGTTTGTGACGCTGCAGAGAAATGAGATGTAATAAAGCCGGCCTCCTTGCAGACCCCTCTGCTGTTGACCCTGGGCGTCCGGGGGACTTTATAACCGCTGTCTGAGGGGCAAATACGTCTGCTTTATTGCTCAACAAGCCTCCCCAGCAATAAACCTCTTCCCCCTTCCCTCCCCCGCCCCCAATGGCCATTTGTTCTGACGCTCCCATCCAGTCTGGATCGGCTCAATCTGCAGCTGAAGGCCAGAATTAGTCGAGCGAATCAAACTCCCTCCGTGTCGCCTCGGCCAAAGGCTGCGACGGCTCGTAAACAGAAGGCTGAAAACAGGGAGGAGAGGCGAAACGAGCGCAGACCGGGTCCTTACGGAAGCTTACCGAGGCACTTGTAAGGCACCACGGTGTGAGAGTGCCCTTTGCACACCTTCCTCTCCTTCTTGCACCAGTTTTCGATTCGGATGGGATGGTCAGCTTCCACCACGTTTGTGATTTGGAGCTCTGGATACATCTGATGGGAGAAGAAGGAGAAGGAAAGTCTGCATGAAAAAAAAAAAAAATACGACTGACAGGAGCTGGAAAACAAAACTCTGTCGGTCAGAAGATCTGTGGAACAGGTTATGAACAATTAATATCTTACCTGCTGTAGATAGCTGAGTCACTTTTGTTTTATGAAGTTATTTTAGGACAGCGGGGGTCATTTTAGTCTTGGCCATGCTCAGATTAGCCGTCAGCTCATTGATCCGATCATATTTATGTCAGTGATGATTAGAATTCACACGATTGTATTATCGGTTTGTTTTTTCTGGTTTTTGGCATCTAACACCTTCTGTGGACTTTGTGCTTTTTTTAACAGCTTGTAAAAAGAAACGTTCAGCTTGTTGTGACAGGGCGCTATGAGCTTTTAAACTTTTAAAAATATTTGACTTTATTTACAAAAAAATACCTGTTAAAATACATCAAGTTCTCTTCAAATTCCTCATAAACATTGTTCTCTTTGAAATCTACTAATACAGTACTACTACTACTACTACAGTACTACTACTAATGCTACATTTTCTACTGCTGTTAAAACTATTACTTCTAATGCTAATTTGGCTACTGCTAGTTCTACTACTTGTAATGCTAATTTGGCTACTGCTAATACTACTACTTGTAATGCTAATTTGGCTACTGCTAGTACTACTACTGCTAATGCTAATTTTGCTACTGCTAAAACTACTACTTGTAATACTAATTTGGCTACTGCTAGTACTACTGCTGCTAATGCTAATACTACTACTGATAATGCTAATTTGGCTACTGCTAGTTCTACTACTTGTAATGCTAATTTGGCTACTGCTAATACTACTACTGATAATGCTAATATTGCTAATGCAAACTATACTAATGCTAATTGTAGTCAAAACTAAAAATCCACTTCATTCAGCTAATGTTGTCACTTTTAGCTAGCCTTGTAGGTTTTAACTAGCATTCAGCATTTAGCTCAGTTTTGTCACTCAGATCTCAGCTGCATTTTTGCAGAAAAGGCTATTTCTCTCGTTGAACTACTTTTCCAAAGCACTCGTGTTTACAGAGCTACCTGCAGCAGGTAATATATTAACTGATAACGACCTTTCAACAGAACCTGCTTCTCTCTTTAATGTGTTCAACATTAACCCATTATCACCGTGACTGTAAACTTTATAATCTGAGCTGTGTGACCGATGTCTGTTGAGTGTTTGCTCTAATCTGCGGAGGAGATGTTTGTCTTTATGCCTCCAAGGCTGAGCGACTCTGCAGCGAAACAAGCTTGTTGTTTATTAAACTGAAGCATTTTTAAACGAGACGCCTGGACCGACCGCACCAGCTTTTATTACCTCTGAGAAAAGAAGAAGTCTAGTCTGAGGCAGAAACTAATAAAACCCCATAACAGCAGTTATTCAAACCACAACCAACATAAAAGGAGGGGGAACCAGCAGCAGCCTGAAAGCAACCCGCTTCCTTGTTGGGAGGGATGAGCGGAGCTTCAACGGGATCCTTTAATCCCGGCTTTAGACCCACCAGATGCCATCTGCTCAGCTGTGAAAGAGCACACGCGTTTGCACTTTTCCCGAAATGCCAACAAAATGTCACAGAGAAAATGGAAGCGAAACGTTCTAGGAAGGCTGTGTGAGAAAGGAAACCAGTGAAGAAGAGCGAGAACATCCTCGTGCTGGAAAAACACTCGATCATCTCATGGGAGACAGTAAATGATCATATTTGTTGGGTAATATAAACAGTTATCTGCAGTACTGGATGATACGTTTTGGACAAAAGGCTGATTTGAAACAATAAGATCTGAGTGAGAAATGATAATCCTCACACAGCAAATGATAATATTTTAATCCTGAAAATGAGGTTTTCTTGCTGCGGGCACTGAAGAAGTGACGATGAGAAAACATGTTAGGACCGTCTACCAATTAATTCATTAACAGAATTGTTGCATCATGACGTCACTGGGAGTGTTGGCCACGTATCATTTACTCTATCATACTTTATCATATTTATTAATTTCCCATGTATCATATTATGTTTCATATATTTGAGATTATATCATAAATTAAACCTCATCTCATGTCCTATCACATCTCATCTCATATCATTCAGTCATATATTCCATCTCATCTATCATGTTATCTCATCTAATATCTCCTCTCATGTTATAAATCATTACCTATGATCATATCATTATAACATATCTCATCATTTATTTTCTCATTTCACCTCACCTATCACATCACAGCATATAAATTTCTATCATATGTTAAGTTATGAGAGTCATCTCATCTCTCATCTTGTTTCTTTTTACACATAAAATTATATAATTTTGTTCTAATTTACTTTATTATCATCTCCTTTCATCTTACCTATTACATCACATATATCCATGACATATCTCATTTCATTTCATCTCATATCATATATTTATCATATGTCAGCTCAAAGCATATGTCTTATTTTAACCTCATATATAATCTCATTTCCTATCATACTGTATCTTGTAGAATATCATAACCTACTATATCATATATCTCATGTAACTTAATGTCATGTATATCATATCTTACATATTGTATCATTTTACATCTCATATATTATTATAACCAATCATAACCTGTCATTATATTGATTCATATCATGTCATGTCATATCTCATATATCATATCATATACCATATATATATGATATCACGTCATACCATGGATATCATATCATACAATATATCATATCATATATATCATGTAATATCATATATATATATCATATATCTCATGGAATTTAATGTCACATGTATCATATCATCATATCTTACTTATTGTATTATATTATATCTCATATATCATATCATACAATATCATATACCATATATATGATATAATATGATATTGTATCATACAATATATCATATCATATTATACAATATATAATATCATATACATGGAATTTAATGTCATCATATACTACATATTGTATCATATTACATCTCATATATTATAATAACCAATCATAACCTGTCATATTATTTTGTATCATATCATATATCATATACATGATATTATATGTTATATCATCAGATCATACAATATATAATATCATATATATTTATCATGTAACATCACATGACCTCCTGTATAGAATCCATGTTGAATCAGCTGCTCTTCTTACAGCTCACAGTTCGTCTCTGTCTGAGTTTATGTTTTTAATAACACCAGACGGTGGCGCCATTTGCTGCGGCCACCAACCGTAAAACAAGAAGGAAGAACGATCAAACGGCCTAAATAAGCCAAATGTCAGACGTCTGTAATGTTCCTAACTTGAGTTTGAATCCTGTTCTAACGACACGCAGCGAGTCACATGACCGCTCTAATGACGACCCGCTGAGTCACTTCCTGCGTGGAGCCGAAGCGTCCGTGTCGCGGTGACTCACCTCCTGGCAGTACTGCAGCACGCCCTCCTTGGTTCCCACGCAGCTCTGGGTTCCGGACGGGTCGGGCTCCCAGCGGCCCGTCTGGATGTTGACGTGCATGTTGAGCTTCCCGCAGAACATGGCCACCTGCGGCTCGGCCACGGCGAAGCCGGTGCCGGCGTTGGCAGCCAGCGCCTGCGGAGAAGAAGACAGGAGTGAGGCCTGGCGCTCTCGGTTCGCTCATAGAGGCGGGCCACAGGAAGTCGATCCTGGGGACGCGATGGAGCGGCGTTAACGGCGCCGCTCAGAAGTTTTATACTGACGGTGAAACAAGGCGAGCTGGGATTGATTTCCTTTTCTTTTTTTTGACCCAGAGCTGCGCAGAAAGCAGGAGAGAGAGGAGAAAAATAAAAAATTAAATAAAATTAAATTAAAAAGCTGCAGCGTGTCTCGCTTCAGCAAACAGGAAGTTCCTTTTCAGGGCAGAGCTTCGCCTGTGCGGACCCCTGGGACCACAGAGGACGCACCGTTTACTCTTCAACGTAAACAAGGAAGCATAAAACTACAAGACAGCAGCGATTTACGGCCCAGGAATGCATATCGCCCGCCGCCTTCCAGACCGACCGTTTCATGCAGGCGACGGAGTAAAACTCAGCCCCCACCGCGCCGGATCTGAGCTCAGCATCCGTAAACCTGATGGAGTTATGGCTGCTCTTGAGTTCGCTAAGGTCTATTAGCTGTGGCGGCCATCTTGGGGGGGACTCGTGGTGCACCTCCTCCTGAGAGTTTCATTTAAAACCCGTCCAGCTGACGGTGCAGACAGTCAACAAAACTCCTGATTTACAGGAATATGGCCGACTTCCTGTCAGAGACGGACGCCACACGCCGGGTCGGCTTGACGAGCTTCTCTTTGGCTTCATTTAAAGACGCCGTGAGGTCAAAGGACGACGTCGGGAGGAGAATCTGGACCGATTTTAAAGAAACTCTCAGAAAGAAATCACTCTACAACTCAATCCAGCTCAAGATGGCTGCCACAGCTACACCTTTACTTCCTGTTTCCTTCGCTCATTAACGACGAGATGAAGCTTCTTTCTGTTTCACAGAATTTAGAGAAAACATCCGAAACCTCCTGATGTTCTCAGCTTCACCATTCACCTGACACCCATCACCCATCCCAAAACATCCCAGGACTCGGAGCAGCTCGGAGCAACCCGGAGCGACTCGGAGCGACTTGGAGCGCCGGACAAAGAGCTCCGGCTGGTTCTGGAGCGACTCGCCGGCTGACAAAAGGCTCCGAACAGAACTGAACAAAAACAGGAGCTGCGTAATCAGCAGTTGGCTGCGGAGTCCGCACGCACACACACACACACAGGGAATTCAGCTGCAACAAGCATGTAATCATGGAAAAGGGGGAATCTGTGCGAGGGGCCCAGCCCCCCCT
>NC_051431.1:3278763-3282626 GCF_001649575.2 Kryptolebias marmoratus
GGAGGTGAGGGCGGTGCAGAGGGGAGGGGGGTGGGGGAGGGGGGGATAACACAGAAGAAGAAGAAGAAGAAGAAGGAGGACTTTAAAGACGAGCTGCGGAGGAACTCGGAGCTTCTCTGCGTATGAACAACATCTTACCTGCTGCAAACGGGACAAAGACCAGAGCCGACTGAAAACAACTCCAGGACCTTTCGGCCTGAACCAAACGTGCTACAGCTAGCTGCCGCTGAATCCAACATGGCTACCTCGAGCACGAAAGGTCGTGTCAGTTTGTGTTTCAGTAATCCAGCCACCCTCAGTACCGTCTGACCTCTGACCTCGCTAATCGTTATCGGCCGACGGTCGTTAAGCTCCGCCCACCAAGAACAACAACCAGGAAAACCCGCAGCTGGAACGCCGTCGCGTCGATCCCAGATCCGAGTTCTGACCTCTGAGGCGAACGCGCCGAGCCGAAGCTAGCCGTTAGCTCGTCAGCTGTCTGCAGCTCGGAAGTATCGCTTCAACGGCCGTAAAAAAAGGTGATCTGAGCTACGAGTGGTGTCGTTCGGAGGGTTTACTCCAGGATTCTCCAGACAGATTGCGGGGAGGCGCTCAATGTAAACAAACTGCTGGAAGCTCGAGTCACACGACGACAAAGTTTCAGTTTAGGGAAACATTCAGCGTCGATCTCAGGAAGTTTCTAACTTCATGACTTCCTGACTTTGTGGTGAAAACCAGCAGAACGGAACAGAGACACACCCACACACACACACACACACACACACACACACACACACACGTTATGTCTCTCTATCTTTGCAGGGACATTCCATTGACTTCCATTCATTTCTACACCCTAACTACAGCCTAACCCTAACCATTACCAGTACATAGCTAACCCTAAACCAAACCTAAACTCAATTCACACCTTAGTCCTAAACCGAACCCCTAACCAAAAAACATAATTTCTCCTCGTGAGGACCAGGCTTTGGTCCCCACAAGGAGCAGTTGGTCCTCACAAGGTAGTATATGTTAGGAAAACTGTCCCCACAATGTATCAAATACACAAATACAAGTCCATTCACACACACACTGTTTATGGAGAACTTTCTTGCCACGCCTGAGCAGCTCACCTCCTCGTCTCTGGTTTGTGACTCACGGACAGATGAGATCTCGTGTGTGAGTGTGAACACCTGCTGAGGTGCGGAGCGGGACGGGATGCTGGGAAAAAAAAGGGCGAGGCGGCTCAGGAAAACCTGGGTGAGGAACGCCGACGCGCAGGGATCGGTTCAGCTCAGGATGTGACTCATAAATAAGTTCAGACCTGAAACAAGCGGCTTGTCTCCACCTCCGACTGCGTCTCAACGGTCCGAAACACGAGCCGAAACACGCTCAGTGTGAAACACGGATCTGATGAAAACACGGGATTTCATCGCCGCGAGGAATAAACCTGCCGTCTGAGCCTGGCTCTGATGTGTCTGACGCCGACACAACATCGTTACCCTTCTGCCTCCTGCAGTTCTCTAACTTTTCTCAGCCCTGATCAATAAATGTAATTTAATGGTTCAGAATGATTGACAGGCGTCTTGTCCCGCCCCCTCCGGCCAATCAGGGTGGACAAAACGATACGCGCCTCGAGCGCGGGCGTATGTGGGCGTGGTTTGGCGCAGGCCGATGTAGTGACCACGGCGTCCGCTCGGTGAAAACGACAGAATTCCTGAAACATTCCGGCTCATCTCTCCGAAACTGAAGCTCATCGCTGTTTGCTGAGGCTCGCTTTCTAGTCTGTGTTTCCGCCTGCCTCCGATGAGGTCGCCACGGGAGCAGCTTTATTCGTTTATTTGTTATTTTTTTTGTGTTTTAAGACTTGATTACTGAGTTTTAGGGAAGAAAAAGTTGATGTTTGTTGGGATTTTAGGCAATTTTTTCAAAAATTGACCTTTTTTTGTCATTTTTTAACGGTTATAACATCTTCAGCTTTCTGAAAACATCTGAGAATGAAGTCGGACTCTTCAGGATCGGGACGAGCATGATTAAAAAAAACAAACAACCAATCACACGAACGTCGACGGATGATTTAAAGCCGGAGGGGGAGGAAGTGAAGCCTGCTGGGAGCGCCGGCGCTGACCGCGTGCAAATCAGGAAAATAATAAAGAAGAAGAAGAAAAGAGCGTTCCTTGATGAGACCTCACACATCATGTGGACAAAACCAAGAGACACTAATTCAGTCATCAGAACCGGGTTTGGACCTCACAAACACGCCAGTGGTGACATCAGCGACCGGACGACGGTCTGATGGTGGCGGCGGCGGCTGATGTTTCTGACACGTTTTCTGTCACAACAAAACCAGAAATCAGCTCCAGCGTCGGCCAGTCGGTCCGTAAACCTGCCCCGGTCTTGATAACCAGTCTAAATTTGGCGGCGGGGTGGTGAAGCAGCGTGGCGGCGGTCCGGTTGGGAGAGTTCCCAGCGTGCTTAGAGAGCACGTGACGCCCGGCACCAATAATCCTGCTAACCCCTGCCTGTGCTGACCTGATGCTCAAACAAGATGTAGCTGTGAGGAAGAGGGCAGAAAGAGACGAAGACTTAAAGACCCAGCACCCCGACCGCCTGACCTTTCAAAATAAAATCATCTTCTGTTGAGCTGCTTTGGTCAGTTTTCAGAATAAAGCTCCGCTGAGACGTGAGGCTCAGTACGAGTCCAGATGCCTCTCAGCTCAGTTTCAGACATTTCTGGGTTTGTTTTAGGGTCAGTTGGCTGTGGCAGCCATCTTGAACGGAGCCGACTCTCTCTGATCGGTTATTAATCTGATGACTGTAATTATTTAACTAATTATCCTTCTGTGATAACGTTTACATTTACAGTTTAATGTGGGCACAAAAACATTTCAGTTCACAACGAAATGACCCGACTGTTGGCTCAAAAAAAGGAAATAAAAGATAAAAAGCTGCAGTCTGAGCTGATCTCAGCTCCGCAGAGAAGAAAACTGACTTTTATTGTTTCTCCTTTCGAGTGTAATTTTAGTGGAGGCTGAAAGAACAAACCTGAGAGACGAGGAGAAGGAGTCCAGATTTACTCAGATCCTGACTTCAGCTCAGCTCTTTCTGTCGAGTTCAAATTAAATCGCTCAAAGCTTTGAAGCTCCGCCCATTTGCTTTCCATCAGGAACTCGCAAATCGTTGCGTTGGAGACGTGACCTGGACTCTTACTTTGTGAACTTTAAGAAGAAGAAGAAGAGACTTAAAGTAAATATTTGACCCGTCTGAGGCTGGAGGTGAAAATAAAAATCGTTCACCGAGTCGGTTTGATAACTTCTGATTTCATCTGCGTGAGAAACAATAAAAAGGAGTTTCACTCTAATGTCCTGAGAGCTGCCATGACTCAAACTACAGAGTCTGTCTGAATGAGATGGAGATGAGCGTCTGAGTCACCGCTCCAAACTCCGAGCGTTAGATTCCTGTCAGAAACTTTCTACGGTTCCGCTCACAGCTCTGATTCGTCGTTCCTCTTCAGGAGGAACTAAAAACTCTCAGCTTCCTGTTTTCGAATCAACCTTCTGCTTCTGACAGAAGCTCTGAGACGAGAGTTTCATTTGTTCTCATTCAGCTTCGGTTCGCCGTCAGATCAGTTTTCCTAACAGTTGTTGGCTACCGTTTAGCTAAGGTTAGCTCGTAGCTAAGATTTAGCTATTTTTAGGTTTTAACTAAGTTTTTGCTATTTATGACTTTTAGTTATTGGTTGTTAGTTTAGTTTGGAACCTTTTTCTTCTGGTTTCAGGAGGGTAGACAAGAGGTAGATGGGTGTAAACGGGGGGTAGATGGGTAAAGATTGGGGTAAGTGGGTGTAGATGGGTGTAGATGGAGGGTGGATGGGTGTAGATGGG
>NC_051431.1:3283828-3286166 GCF_001649575.2 Kryptolebias marmoratus
GATGGGTGTAGATGGGTGTAGATGGAGGGTGGATGGGTGTAGATGGAGGGTGGATGGGTGTAGATGGGTGTAGATGGGTGTAGATGGGTGTAGATGGGTGTAGATGGGTGTAGATGGAGGGTGGATGGGTGTAGATGGGTTGTGAATGGGGGGATGTGGCTTCTCTCCAGCTTCCAGCGATTGAAAGTGGATGACTTGTTCAAACGACCCGTCGCCATGGAAACCATCTACAGAAGCATCCCAGCTTTTCACACTGAGGAAAATTGAAGCTGCAGAGCAAAGAGAGAAAAGAGGAAGATTGAAACAGACTGAAGAAGGCGAGGGGGGAGGAAGAGGAGGGAGATGGGGGGAGGCAGATTATCAGGAGCCTGCAGCGACGGAGCGGGACGACAGGAAGTGAAAACCACGGAGGGAATGAGGTCAGAGTTATGAGAAAATGGCAGATTGGTGCATTCAGGACCGCTTTGTCCTCCTGTACACACACACACACACACACACACACCGTACACAAAGCCACCTCTGTGCTCAGCGGACAAACAGTCCATCAGCGAGTTCACAATCCGCTCCGAGAACAAAACAGAAACAACCTGCTGCGTGTCGAGAACGACTCTCAGCTACTTCCACCCCAAACAGCAGCTCCGTCAGCCGGGTTACACCCGTTCACGTGCTTCAAGGTCAGCCGTCTGTGGCGGCCATCTTGAATCGGATTGACTCCAAACAGCAACCAGCTGCAGACGGACGTGAAGCTGAAACTTCCCTGAAAGTTTCGTTGATATCCGTCCAGCGGTTTAGGAGATATTTTGCTAACAGACAGAGTGTCCGAGTGCCAGATGTTTCAATAAAAACAGAACAAAAATGTCGATTCAGGAGGAAAAGATTGATTTGTTCTGTGAAACGAGACCAAATAAAAGAAAAGAAGTGAGAAAATGTCGGCTCGGGTGTTTCTGATTTGGACTTGTTTGTTTGTTCTCAGCTCCTCGGGACATTTAGTCGAAGAGTAGCGGCGCCGATCCGGCTGGTTCGACGTCTAAAACCGTCCCTCCCGGATGAACTCGGCCATCTTTTCGTCACACCGATTTTCCCGCACCTTGAATTATCAGAAGGAAACCGTGGCGGCGGCGGCGGCGATCGCTCGCTAATTATTCCGTGTGTCACTTTGAGAGCCGGCTAAAAGCCTGAAAATGTAAATGTAGGGAAGTGGAGCGATTCTGAAAAACGCTGTTAATTAGAGCAAAGTGGTTTCCCCCCACAGCCCGCTCACCGGAGAGAAGCGTCTGATGGGTTTTCACAGCGTCGGACCAAAAGAGCTCCTTCAGAGAGAAATCAACACTTGAAATAAAAAGGAAATACGTCTTTTTGTCGAGCGATTTAATCCTAATTAGTCATATTTCTTTTAAAGGAAGTCTATATAACTGGCAGCTTAGGCGCTTTATTCTCCTTAAAATGTAAAACGGGATCAGCAGAGTGATTTTATTCTTTTTTTGTGTCATAATTAGGTATTGAAATGAGTGAATGTGCGCTGGTTGGCTGTCAGAGTGTTTTCACACGGAGAGAAAGCTCATTTCACCGTGGGAGGTACAGGAGCCGCTCACCAACAGGGACGAGTTTGGGTTAAAGAAAGAAGGAGGAGATAAATCTGGGTGTTTTAATAACACAGAAAGGATTCAATGTTTTATAAATTCAATTTCATTAAAGTATTTGATTAATGAGGTCATCGGTTTCAGTTAAGCCACTGCGACAGCATGAAGGAGAATATTAGCCCCAAACTGGAAATCTGTTTGTTGAAGCTTTGACGCACCACTGATTTGACTCACTAATGATTTGACGTACCACTGATTTGACGCACCACTGATTTGACGTACCACTGATTTGACACACCACTAATTTGACATACCAACGATTTGACGCACCACTGATTTGACGTACCACTGATTTGACGCACCACTGATTTGATGCACCACTGATTTGACACACCACTGATTTGACACACCACTAATTTGACGTACCACTGATTTGACGCACCACTGATTTGACGCACCACTGATTTGACACACCAATGATTTGACGTACCACTGATTTGACACACCACTGATTTGACACACCACTAATTTGACGTACCACTGATTTGACGTACCACTCATTTGACGCACCACTGATTTGACGCACCACTGATTTGACGCACCACTGATTTGACATACCACTGATTTGACCTACCACTGATTAGACGTACCAATGATTTGACGTACCACTGATTTGACGTACCACTGATTTGACGCACCACTGATTTGACACACCACTGATTTGACGCACCACTGATTTGACGCACCACTGATTTGAC
>NC_051431.1:3286727-3296073 GCF_001649575.2 Kryptolebias marmoratus
CACCACTGATTTGACGCACCACTGATTTGACGCACCACTGATTTGACACACCAATGATTTGACGTACTACTGATTTGACGTACCAATGATTTGACGCACCACTGATTTGACGCACCACTGATTTGACGCACCACTGATTTGACACACCAATGATTTGACATACTACTGATTTGACGTACCAATGATTTGACGCACCACTAATTTGACGTACCAATGATTTGACGTACCAATGATTTGACGTACCACTGATTTGATGCACCAATGATTTGACGTACCACTGATTTGACGCACCACTGATTTGACGCACCACTGATTTGACGCACCAATGATTTGACGCACCAATTATTTGACGCACCAATGATTTGACGTACCACTGATTTGATACACGAGCAGCAAAAACCCGTTTGACACAACTGGCCCCTCACTAAAGACAAACATTAACTCGTTTTGTTTCTGCCTAATGTGATCAGTGTGATTTCCTTCCCTTTTATTCTGATACAAATTTACCAGCAGACTCTTATCTTATCTGTGCAAAGCTTTAAAAAGTGAAGCATCTTAATTCCATCCCTAAATTGAATCTAATCCCAGCTGATCCACAGATGAACCCGCCTCGTCGTGAATCAGTCTGAGTTGTTCAGCAGGAAGTGTAGCCGACAGGCTGCACTCCGGCTGCAGCAGAATTTCCTTGATGAAAACAGACCTTTTCATCAGTTTGTTGTGGTTTGATTGCACAGCAAACACTGAGTTCATCAGTCAAAGTCTCTGTGAGTTCAGTGATTTTCACCAAAGTGTTTGTTTCAAAACAGAGAAATCAAAGAAGCCATTAGCCGCTGCGAGGTGTTAAATCAGCCCGCCTTCAGCTAAAAGAGCTTGAAATGATCACAGGACGAAGGCGGGTTTATGTCCTGATTCAAATCTTCAAACAGCCCTTCCTCCCGACAGCCAGCGGTTGTCTCCATCTTTTCCCCTCGGCTGATTTTACATCACACAGAAACACGACGGTCAACATCAGGATGTCTGCTGCTTCCTGAGCTTTATTATTCCATCCTGATGGAGAAGGATGGAGGAGGAGGAGGGGGCGGTTCAGACAGGATACGTTCCTCTCAGGCACAATCACACACGGCCCTCAGGGTCCTTCACAGCAGTCATGCGATTAGATTCGGTTTCCCAGCCCTGCTGGTTAGAATGGCTCCAGATCGGTTTCTGTCTGGCAGGAACGAACAGAACGAGCCGAAGATTACAGCCCGACACGTAGCAGCCGGAGTCTGGGCTGCCAATGACTCTCAGCTAGCTGTGGCGGCCATCTTGAATCAAACTGACTCCAGATGTCAACGAGCTGTAGGTGTCCATCCGACATTCACAGCTAATCAATCAAACTCAGACAGATTTACAGATCCTGAGCTAAAATTAGGCGTGGTAGTAGCTGAGAGTCAAACTCAGATTGGTGCCAATGTGGCGGGTGATATGCATTCTTTAGAGAAATGCTATTTTTGTCTCATTAAATTGATTTCTAATATGTTTTAATGACCAGGTGTGTCATTAAACACCAGGTGTTTTTTTAAACACCAGGTGTTTCTTTAAACACCAGGTGTTTCTTTAAACACCAGGTGTGTTTATAAACACCAGGTGTGTTTTTAAACACCAGGTGTGTTTATAAACACCAGGTGCGTTTATAAACACTAGGTGCGTTTATAAACACCAGGTGTGTTTATAAACACCAGGTGTGTCTTTAAACACCAGGTGTGTTTTTAAACACCAAGTGTGTCTTTAAACACCAGGTGTGTCTTTAATCACCAGGTGTGTCTATAAACAGCAGGTGTGTTTATAAACACCAGGTGTGTCTTTAAACACCAAGTGTGTCTTTAAACACCAGGTGTGTCATTAAACATCAGGTGTGTCTTTAATCACCAGGTGTGTCTATAAACAGCAGGTGTGTCATTAAACACCAGGTGTGTCATTAAACAGCAGGTGTGTCTTTAATCACCAGGTGTGTCTATAAACAGCAGGTGTGTTTATAAACACCAGGTGTGTCTTTAAACACCAGGTGTGTCTTTAAACACCAGGTGCGTTTATAAACACCAGGTGCGTTTATAAACACCAGGTGTGTCTTTAAACACCAGGTGTGTCTATAAACACCAGGTGTTTCTTTAAACACCAGGTGTGTTATTAAACACCAGGTGTGTTTATAAACACCAGGTGTGTTTATAAACACCAGGTGTGTTTTTAAACACCAGGTGTGTTTATAAACACCAGGTGTTTTTTTAAACACCAGGTGTGTCTTTAAACACCAGGTGTGTCTTTAAACAGCAGGTGTGTTTATAAACACCAGGTGTGTCTTTAATCACCAGGTGTGTCATTAAACACCAGGTGTGTCTTTAAACACCAGGTGTGTCATTAAACACCAGGTGTGTCTTTAATCACCAGGTGTGTTTATAAACACCAGGTGTGTCTTTGTTCTTGTCGGAACGTCTCCGGTTCTTCCTTCTCCTCCACGCCGACACACTTCCTCTCCTCGTCTGCTTCCCTTCCACGTGACCCGGCGAGCCTCTCGGCCCGGCCGATCCGGGCTCGGGGTCCACGTGTTGCGGAGCGGATTATGCTCCTGACATCACAGCGCCAGATGTTTCCCGCCAAAACATCTGGCCTCACCTTTAAACCAAACCAAGCTTTTAGCCTCGACTTGATTCTGTTTAGTCTGCGCCGCCGTCTCTGAATCATCAGGACGACTAACGGCGTTTAAGGAATGCTTGTCGCCCGCCGCCTTCCATGCAGGACCTTTAAACTGAGGTCATCTCATGAGGAGGAAGGATGACTCTCAGCTACTTCCACGTCAAATTTCAGCTCTGGGTTGTAGCCATTTTTGTGTTGGCCAATATCGATTAGCTTGTGGCGGTCATCTTGAATCGGTTAATGAGTTGTAGACGAACCAACAATCACTTCCTAAAAGTTTCACTAAAATAAGTCCAGCCCTTCATGAGATATTTTCATCTTTTAGTGGCGGGTGATAAAAAAACTATGCTAAATAACGGGTTAAATTATTCCTTCCACCTGCAGGCTGATAAAAACTGATTTTAATGTAAAAAAAAAAATAAAGGTGAGGCGTAATTTTAGCTTTATCGCCCAGAAGGACACGACGGACATCGGCTGTGGTCAAAGAGGGTCAGATTTAGGAGTGAAGCGGTTTGTTTTGAACACACACACACACACACACAGACACACACACACACTCGGTGCTGCTCTCTCAGCGGTTTAAAGGAGCGGATTAGTCGCAGGAGTGTGCCTCTCTCTCCACAGTCGCCTAATCTTTCCTGCTGAGGAGAGGCAATTTGGTAGAAGTGACCTGAGCTCGCTTCACTTCCTCGTCCTCCTCTTCCTCTCATCTCCACAAGGTTGGCTGAAATCACACACCGCTGCTGCATTCTCCCCCCTCTCCCCCTCTGCCTCCCCCCCTTTCCTGCCGGTCGGCTCATCAACATGCTGCTCCTCGGCTCCCAGCCAGCTCGCCAATAAAAGGAATCACAGAAACAGGGAGGCCTCCAGCCCTTCGGCTGATGTCTCTCTCAGCACCTCCCCCCCGTCCTCCCCCCCTCCTGCCAACTTAATGGGCACGTAATTGTTGAGCAAGCAGAACAGGAACTGGAAAGAGGCGAGGAGCAGAGGAGGAGGAAGGAAAACACAAAAAAGCCAATTTGTCTTGAAATCTGTGGCGCAGTACGATCAGAGGGAGCGGTGTGTGTGTGTGTGTGTGTGTGTGTGTGTGTGTGTGAGCGCAGCTCGGTGGGAGGTGACATTGAGAGCGTGCCGTCTCAAGGACAACATGGAAATATCCCACCGAGGCGCCACGAGGCGACCATGAGGAGTTTAACTGATGAAGTTACACATTTACTGAAACCAACGACTTCCCCGAGTCTGTTAGCAAAATATCCCACGAGCCGCTGGGCTGGACGGGTTTTCATGAATCTCAGCCGATTCACGTCTACAACTGATTAACTTTCGGAGTCACCCAATTCAAGATGGCCGCCACAGCTAAGCAACCTGAGCCAACGCAGAAATGACCTGCATTCCTCCCTGCTGGTAAAATCATCCCGTCGTATAAAAGAGGAGTGGGTTAAAGAGTCGGAGCGTGACCCGCTCTTCCACAACCACTGAAGTCCATTTTAACTACATCGTCACCCGCCCCGGCTGTCCCTCCTGAGCTGGGGAGGCCATCTTTGGATGTTTGTGTGCTTATCGCGCCGAGGCTAGACGCCGATCGATTGCGTCTGTATGACGGCCATCTTTAACCCGAAAAGGGTCAAATTTGCTGCTTTTAGCTTTTAAGCAGCATCTTTCCATTTTTAGCTTTCAGCTAACCTGTTGGTACTTTTAGCTAACTTTTGGCTATATTTAACTTTTAGCTAGCATTTTTATGTGTTTAGCTTCTTTTTGGTTTTGGTACTTTTAGCTAAACCTTTGCTACTTTTAGCTTTTAGGGCAGCCTTTTAAAATGTTTAGCTTCTGGCTAGCCTTTTAGGTACTTTTAGCTTTTGGTTATCTTTTTAGCTTTTTGACATGTTTAGCTTCTTTTTGAATTTGCTAATTTTAGTTTTAGCCAGTCTTTTAAAATGTTTAGCTTCTGGCTAGCCTTTTAAGTACTTTTAGCTTTTAGTTACCTCTTTGTCATGTATTTTTTGCTACTTTTTAGTTAATGTTTTTTCCATTTTTAGCTTTCAGCTAGCCTTTAGCTATTTTAAGCTTGGAGCTGGTCTTTTGCTCCTTTTAGCTTTTAGCTGGTTTTCTGCTTCTTTTAGCTCTAACAGCTCAGTTTTGGCTGCTTCAACAGATCTCAGCAATGTTTTTTTTTTTTTTCCTGAATTCAGGAATTAGCCTCAGCCGAAGGAACGGCTTGTTTTGTTTTCGGTGTTCAGGGAGGAGATCTGCAGCCGAACCTCGCCGTAAAAACAAGGAAGGAGCTTCAAGATAATTAGTGAGGACAGCTCCAAGGAGACATTTTATCTGTTGGGGGTGAAATGTCCCCCTTGTTGTGTCTGAGCGTCCCCAACAATAAGCCGTCCTCCGTGGGAGGATTGAGTTCCAGCTCTGACAGCTTCATCGCTCCTCAGAAGGAGGAGCAGAAACGATCATCTACAATAAAAGAAGAAGAAGAAGAAGAAGAAGACAGGAACAGGATGACGGCGGCGGCGCCCTCGTTTCCCATCAGGAAGAGAGCTGTCTCCTCTCATTCAGGCTCTTCCTCGCTCCTCTTCCTCACTCTGTGTTTCCAGTTCAGAGCAGGATCTGATCTCAGATCGTCACAGAAAGCGTCCCGTTGTCCTAAATGTCTTCTTGAGACAATTACAGGCGGTCAAAGCTGAATGACTCTCAGCTACTACCACGCCGTCTGTGAAACGAGCTGAATTTCAGCCATTTTGTTGGATCTAATCAGAAGACGAGACAAAGAAAAAACTGACTGAGCCGAAGAGTGTTCAGATCGCTTAAAGCATCAAAACCAGAAATACTGATGAGCTGTTTCTGTTCCTGTTCAGGTTCAAGAACAGAAAAATCATCCGAAGACGGAAAACAAACAGCCTGGAGAACTTTCTGTTCTACTTTCTGAATCTGACGTCCTTCCTGCCTCGGACTTATTGTGCAAATAAAACAAATAAAAACGCTTTGAGCCTCGGCTGGTCCTCTGAGACCAGGCTGGGGGGGGACAGAGTCCTCTCACCCGAGACAAGACCAGCGGCGCCGTCGGCACGGAGAGAGGGACGCCGTAAAGGCAGCAGCTGGCGCTTGGAGCGGGAACAAGAAGGTCGTCCATTTTGGTGTAAAATGCTGATTATTGAGCTGCAGTGGCATCACGCCACACACTGTATAAGGTTATCTAAATGCTAAAAGTAGTATAAAGTTAGCCAAATGCTAAAAGTAATATATAGTTAGCTAAATGCTAAAAGTAGTATAAAGTTAGCCAAATGCTAAAAGTAATATATAGTTAGCTAAATGCTAAAAGTAGTATAAAGTTAGCCAAATGCTAAAAGTAGTAAAAGGTTAGCTAAAAGCTAAAAGTAGTAAAAGGTTATCTAAATGCTAAAAGTAGTATAAAGTTAGCCAAATGCTAAAAGTAATATATAGTTAGCTAAATGCTAAAAGTAGTATAAAGTTAGCCAAATGCTAAAAGTAGTAAAAGGTTAGCTAAAAGCTAAAAGTAGTAAAAGGTTATCTAAATGCTAAAAGTAGTATAAAGTTAGCCAAATGCTAAAAGTAATATATAGTTAGCTAAATGCTAAAAGTAGTATAAAGTTAGCCAAATGCTAAAAGTAGTAAAAGGTTAGCTAAAAGCTAAAAGTAGTAAAAGGTTATCTAAATGCTAAAAGTAGTATAAAGTTAGCCAAATGCTAAAAGTAGTAAAAGGTTAGCTAAAAGCTAAAAGTAGTAAAAGGTTAGCTAAATGCTAAAAGTAGTATAAGGTTAGCCAAATGCTAAAAGTAATATATAGTTAGCTAAATGCTAAAAGTAGTGAAAGGTTAGCCAAATACTAACAGTAGTAGGTTAGCTAGATGCTAGTAGTAAAGAGTTAGCCAAATGCTAAACCTAGTATGTGTTATGGATGACTCTCAGCTACTACCACACCAAAGTTTAGCTGACTCTCTGTAAAACTGACTGAGTTGCAGCCATATTTGGAGCCATCTTGACTCTCAATCAGTTGTAGACGCACGTCCAGAGGTTCTGAGAGTCTCATTAAAATCCACCCGGTGGTTCATGAGATATTTTGCTAACAGACATACACGAACACAATCCGTTTCCCCGGCTTCTTGGGCGGAGGGCGATAATGATGTTACACAAAGTGTTTCTGGATCCACGTCGGTGCAGCCATGAGTGATCTGAACCCACTCACTCCGAGGTCCAAATCCCCAGCGCCGCTCGGGATCCCGCGACTAAATATGTGATGAGCTGAGCTGTAGGAACACACACACACACACACACACCCTCACACACACGTTTCCAGCTGCAGGACAAAGACACGAGACGACTCCTGACACTCGGAGTCATCTTTCAGGGAATAAAAGCAGGAGGATCGGAGCGTTCGGCGAAGGGGATTCGGGGCGTCGGAATGAAGGCCGAACGGGAGGATGCATCGGGATCCGGGATTACAACCTTTCTCCTCGCAGATCTCAGCGCTTGTTGCTGCTAAAAGGACTCACAGGATGTCCCCAGTCTTCGCAGGGACTGCTGGACACCAGCTGGAGACTCAAGATGGTAAAAAATGGTAAACGTTCCCGTTGCGATCACTGGGTTCGGAGCGTTTTTTGACTGCTCAGCGTAGCGCGACCTGCCCCTGATCCGTTTCTGCCGGTCTCAGCGATCATCACGGCGAGGCTCCTGGACGCTCCTCTGATGCCATTTTTTTGGCAACAATGGAGGACGTGGCGGTGGCGGTATGCCTGGTGCTCGGTCCATGTTTGGTCACACACAAGTTAAAAGCGAGTCAGAGGAGATTTCTAACGTTTATGTTTTAAAAGAATTGGACAAAAGCAAATCAGAGGATGTAGAAAATGGCGGATTTGAAGCAGTAGCTGCCGTGACTCGGCACGGTGGGGTGGGTCCAAAGAACCGAGCCGGAAGCAGGTAGGGTCACCCAACGGAAGGCTCCCGGACCGGCGCGGGATCGAGCTCAGAGGAAAATGGTGTCTGTGGCCAACGAGCTGCGTTTTAAACAGCCTGCTTTTATAAAAATAACGTCCGGTTTCAGCGCCAAGCTGTAGTCCTGGCCGTGCACATTATTTAGTCCCCGTAACACCGACTTCGGCTCGTCTGTTCCCGCCTCAGCAGCCGCCGCCATGTTTGCGGTCGCAGGAACAACGAGTGCAGGGACAGAAGACAGAAAGACGCATGTCAGGGGGACGACTCTCAGCTACTACCACCCTAAAGTTCAGCTCGATATCCGGTTGGCTGAAAGACGTGGAGCCACTTTTGGGTCCGAGAGGTCGATTATCTGCGGCGGCCATCTTGAATCAGGTCGACTCCAACAGTTAACCAGTTGCAGACGTTCATCCAGAGGTGATTTTTCACTGAAATCTGTCCAGATGTTTGTGAGATATTTTGCTAACAGACCAACCCACACAGGATTACATGCTCGCCCGCCTGTCATAGCAGTGAGTTCTTATGTTTCATCAGTTGGTTTGGATTAATGTTCCTGTTTTGGATCAGAACCTCCAGAACCTCCTCAGACCCGCTGGGAACCTTTTACCCTCGCGTCGCAAAGAAAAACAACATTTTTCAGATTCTTACTCTCCTCATTTCAGCTGCGCGGAGCGCGTTGCGTAATCCTCGTCCCGGTTGCGATAATCCGCGCCTGTTTGTCCCGGCGCAGAACGAAACGAGCTTCACGTGTTCCAGATTTTTTCTGTGCGCCGTTAATCCCGAGGGAGTCGTTTCAGCGACGCAACGCCCGGAGGAAGCTGAACTGTTGACACCAGCCGGCTCACGGCTCTCGCTCCCTGCATTTCTGCACAACAGAGTCAAACCGAGGGGCGCGGGTTCGTCTGTTAGCGAAATATCTAATGAACCGACGGACCGATTTTACACGAAACCCTCAGAGAGGGATCATTTCATGAACATCTGCAACTGATTGACTTCTGGAGTCAAACCGATTCAAGATGGCCGCCACAGCTAAAAGAGAAAACACAAGAAAGAGGATTTTAAAGACAGTGAGCTGAGGTTTGGTGTGGTAGCAGCTGAGAGTCGTTGACAGCTTTTACTGACGTTATGAGCGGGCGACATGCATTCCTTTGAGGAACATCAGGCCTTTCTTTTTCTCTGAAGTCAGCAGGAGGAAACGAAATGTAAACTCAATAATCATTTCCTGACAGTTTCATTAAAATCCGACCAGTAACTCATGAGTTATTTTGCTAACAGACAGGAGGAAACAGAAAAACATGATCGCCCATCTTTCGCCTTTCGGCAGAGGGCGATATTGATCCTCTTCTCCCTCTGAGACGCTCACCGCCCTGATAATCATTGATTTTAGTTTAGTTTGAACTCAGAGTGAAGATTCTCTGAATCTGTCATCTCAATCGGAGCGACCAATCAGAAGTCAGCAATTTCAGCCATTAATCATCTCCGGGGAGTCCGGAGGAAACGGTTCCACACCGAGACGCATCTTTTATAAAGTGAGGCAACAGCGGATATAATAACCCCAACACACACACACACGCACGCACACACACACACACCGGCCAGAATCAAAATGGCTGAGGGTTTTTATTTGTTATCCTCTTTGTCACAGAAGCAGGAAGGAAAAATGTTTCCTGTCCTGCTGTCCTGCAGCGGAGAAGACGGGAGGACAGAAGGTCGGGGGTTACCTTTG
>NC_051431.1:3296136-3298572 GCF_001649575.2 Kryptolebias marmoratus
GTGGTTACTTTCTGATTGGGGGGGGGGTTAACTTCTGAAGCACCTGCCTGCCTGGACATGAAGCTGCTGCTGCAGATGAGGCCTGATTGTATAAATGCTGAGTCAGCGTTCGGCTCGTTCGGCTCATTCGAGGCGAAACAGCTACAACTTTAAGTTTCTGTAAGTTTTATACTTTTAGAAAAATGTAAATTTTTTTACATTTTCATCATTAAACTGAACAAAAAACTACTTTAAATCTACTTGCTTTATCTTTAGCGTTGCTAATTTTAGCTTTCAGCTACTGTTTTTCCAATTTTAGCTTTGGTTCTGATAGTTTTAGCTTTTGTTTTGCAATAATTTTAGCTTTTCGCTACTGTTTTCTTATTTATAGATTTAGCATTTGTTTTGGTGACTTTTGCTTTTGTTTTTCCAATTTTAGCTACTTTTTTGAGTATTAGCTTTTAGCTACTTTTCTGCTAATTTTCGTTTTTAGGTATTATTTTGCTTGTTTAAGCTTTCAGCAACTGTTTTCATAATTTTAAGTTTTTAAGCTTTTAGTTAAGGCTTAGCTAATATTACTTTTCGCATTGCCAACTTAAGCATTTAGTTTTTGTTTAGCCATTAGCTGTATTTTTTATTTTAGCTTTTGTTTTGCTAATTTTAGCTACCGTTTTTCTGTTTTCAGCTTTTAGCTACTGCTTTGTTAATTTTAGCATTCAGCTTTTGTTTTGCGAACTTTACGATGGTTTTAACTTTACAGATTCAGTTTTAGCTTCTTCAGCAGACAGATTTCGGCTGTTTTTCAGACTTCAGCGTTTTCACAGAAAATGTTTTTCTCGTTAGCGCCGTAAGAATTTAACACATTTCTTAATTTCCAGCCTAAAGTCAGATTTTACTTTTTTTTCCCCAATCTTTGGTTAGGACCACAAACTAAACACTGCTCATTTCTCGCCTGCTGCAAGTAGCTGGATTGATGAGCTAAAGGCTAGTCGAAGCAGGGCTAATACCAAAGTAGATGCTAACGCTAATTTATGAACCTGAACTATCAGTGTTAAGTGACTACAACGGTGACGGTCCAGAAGACACGCTGCCCGATTCCGCCATATTTGTTTACAAACACAGACTACAACCAGCCGAATGTAGGTCACGCCTCCAGGTGCTTTGTTTACAATGACTGCATGCCCGCATTTCAGAATTGCATATCAATATATCCGGAAAACCACCAGAGTAAACGTTTTCCGGTCGATATAGCTCAGGAAATAAACAACCAGCTTCAAAAATTGGCCCAGATTTTGAGGGAAAAAAATCGGCCTCGGAATCGGCTCCTGAAAACAACAATGAGTCAACCTCCACTTTAAAGACGTCCTCTGTGATTTGGGCCTTACCTGCTTCAGTCAAAGCTAAACCCCGGAGGAGCTTTTGTCCCGACTTTTGTCCAACAGAGTCTGTCAAAATGTGGGACATAACCTGGGAGGACAAAGGCGGCAGGACAAGCCCCGGGTTGGACCTCTGCAGGAGTCTTTTATTGGGTCTCTGCAGCAAAAACTCGCAGGAGACAAACAAACTGCGGCCGGAGCTGATTAATATTTAACCCGACCCAAGGAGGGCGATCATGTAAACAGAGACAAGGACTCCGGGTCCAAGTTCCTGTCCAGAATCCCAGGAAGGAGACAGGAAAACCCGCAGAGACGAGACAAACAATTCAACCAAACAAACAGGGGGAGCGGGTTATTTTTAGACTCGGAAGAACCCGAACCAGAACCGTCTCGTACCTCGATGTATCCGGACAGGACTGGAACCACGATCCCCAGAACCAGGACCGAAACCGCAGGAACTGGACCCATGATGAGCTTCTTCGGACAACTTGTAAAATCCGCTCAGGTGTGATTTCAGGTCAAAGGTCCGGCGGGCAGGAGGAGATCAAAGCGTCCGAACCGAGCCGAGCCGAACGGGTAGCAGAGGTTCTGCTCGTAAAGCTGGTGTCGCAGACCGACGGTCGGTCCTGAATGTGGACCGAGGAGCTGAGGAGGAGCTGATGAAGCTCAGCCTTCCTCCCTCCTCTTCCTCCTCTGCCTCCTCTGAGCCGAGGGAGCAGCGCCCCCAGCTGGGCCAGGACCCGAACCGGAGTCCCGAACCCTGTCTGGACCACAGCAGGGACTCAAGTTGCGCCTGCCTGTTAGCAAAATATCTCAACAATTTAACATCTACAGCTAAAATTCAAGATGGCCGCCACAGCCAACTGTCAGTTTTACAGATATTAAAGCCACAAAATGTAATTTTTCAGTGTTTTGGTTTGAATTTTTACGCTTTTTACAGTTTCTACGTCATTAAATGAACTCAAACTCTTCAGGGTTTAAAATTGGAACTAAATTATCTCTGAGGTTCCTCCTGCTGTCCGACCGCCTCCCGCTGTCCGACCGCCTCCCGCTGTCCAACCGCCTCCCGCTGTCCGACCGC
>NC_051431.1:3302000-3302776 GCF_001649575.2 Kryptolebias marmoratus
GCGCCGGCCTCCTCCCGCTGTCCGACCGGCGCCGACCGCCTCCCGCTGTCTGACCGGTGCCGACCGCCTCCCGCTGTCCGACCACCTCCCGCTGTCCAACAGCCTCCCGCTGTCCAACCGCATCCCGCTGTCCGACCGGCGCCGACCGCCTCCCGCCGGCCTCCTCCCGCTCTCCGGAGGTGAAACTTCTCGCAGACTGTGTGACATCATCGTAAAGCTCGGGGGGTCCTCTGGTGAAATGTGGGGTTCCAGTTCCCGACAGCATCACTCCAGACCAGAACAAAACATGATTTTAAAGCCATCTTCTTCTTCTGCTTCCATTTTCCCTGATAACGCAGCAACAGTAACCTCCTCGGCTGTCAGAGGAAGGAGAATCCTGACTTCATTTTGTTTTTTTTATTTAAAATAAAGGTCCTCTGTTGGACCTCTGTGTGGTCTGGTTATCAGAGCAGCTGCTCAGATTGTTTATTAATCTTTCAAACATCAGTTGAAGATGTTCTTACTCAGGAAATGTTGCTCCACTCCGTAAACACCAACATTAGATGTTAAAGATAAATACGCTCCTTCAGGAGCAAAAGTTCTAGTAAATAAAAATTTCCACAAAGGAATTTGTTTTCTAAAATGACAAAAGTCTGAATTCATTCTTCCCTTTGGTTCTGGTCAGCGTTGCTGTTTGTAATATGAAGAAAATCCCCCGTACCATGTTGCTGCCACCGCCGTGCTTCACTGCAAAGGACAGCAGCAACATGTCGTCTTCTTCAGCTGGAGCTGTAAGC
>NC_051431.1:3302876-3309333 GCF_001649575.2 Kryptolebias marmoratus
AATACTTCAAAAACACTCCACAGAAATAAATTTCACTTGTCTGATTTTTTTATGTACAGATATGCATCTTTTAATGGTTTAAAATAAAAAATAAAATGAGAAAAATCTAGTTATTTCCATGCAGTGTCCAGAAAGAAGTGTTGTTCAGCTTGTAGGGCACCACAACTGCTTCCACCCACCTCCATCATCATCATCATTTGAAATAACCTTTTGTCACAACAAAAAATTGTGGCTGGTAAAACATTTGAGTGGCTGGTAAAAACATTTTTAATTTCCACCCCTGACTGAGATTCAGGGAAATTCAACCCAAACACTTTAAATCCACTAAATACTGACTGAAAAGTTATACTAATACTTTGTTGGACCAATTTTAGTTTGTATTTTTCAGCTCTTATTCTAGCTGAGCTATAAGTAAAGGTACAAGGTTATTAACAGTTGACTACAATCATGTTAGTCACAAACTGTTTTCCTGTTTTTCTCAGGTTGGGTACCAGATCCGCTTTGAGGGCACTCGGACCGCAGCCACCAAGCTGCTCTTCCTGACTGAGGGTCTCTTGCTGCGGCAGATCCAACAGGACAAGTCTCTGGCTCAGTACCAGGTCATGATCGTGGACGAGGTCCACGAGAGACACCTCCACTGCGACTTCCTCCTCGGAGTCCTTCGCTCTCTGCTGGCGGACCGCCCAGACCTGCGGCTCATCCTCATGTCGGCCACCATCAACATCAAACTCTTCTCTGAGTACTTTAACAGCGCTCCTGTGCTGCAGGTTCCAGGGAGGCTGTTTCCCATTCAGGTAAGTCCGGCAGAGACGGACGAGACGAGTCTTCAAACACAAACGCATCAAAGGTTTTAGGTTCCAGAGTTCTCTAAAAAACTACGTTAAAACTGTGTTTTCTGTAAAACGCTGAGTTCTGCATCACTTCGCTGAAGAACCTGAAACTCAGTCGTTAAGACAAAAAGAAACGGAACATTAGCTAAAAGCTAAAAAAGCTAAATGCTAGCTGAAAGCTACAGCAACAAATATCTAGTTAAAAACTAAAAAAGCAACAGGGTGGGTG
Organism: Kryptolebias marmoratus; assembly: GCF_001649575.2. Classification (NCBI taxonomy): domain Eukaryota; kingdom Metazoa; phylum Chordata; class Actinopteri; order Cyprinodontiformes; family Rivulidae; genus Kryptolebias; species Kryptolebias marmoratus. The sequence goes on from NC_051431.1 coordinate 3,303,936, forward strand.
AGAAGTTAAAAGCAGCAAAAGGCTAGCTAAAATCTAAATTAGTAAAACTGTAGCTAAAAACTAACAGGAGCTAAAGGAATCAAAATACTAGCTAAAAGCTAAAAGTAGCAAATGCTAAAGGGAGCAGATTCATAGCTAAAACCTAAAAGTAGCTAAAGGCTAAGTAAAGAACCTAAAAATAGAAGAAGAGGACAGAAACAGAAGTTTGCTGAAGCAGATTTTAAATATTAAAATGTTTTTAAGGAAATTGAAACGATTTTGATGAATTTCTGTTTGGGAAATATTTGTAAATAGAGTACAATATTTTGAAAAGTATAAAAGTTACGAGCACACCTTCGCTCATTTAGAGGCCGACCGCCACGTTAAGTTTCCCTGTTTTTCTGTACGAAGGTGATTTATCAGCCCATTCCACCCGAGGAGCAGGCGTCCCGCTCAGAGAAACTGGATCCCAGGCCGTACCTCCGCATCCTGCAGGGCATCGACCAGCGTTACCCTCCGGAGGAGCGCGGAGACCTGCTCCTCTTCCTCAGCGGCGTGGCGGAGATCTCCACCATCCAGGAGGCCTGTCAGATTTACGCCACCCACACGCGGCGCTGGATCGTGTTACCTCTGCACAGCACCCTGTCCCTGGCTCAGCAGGACAAGGCACAGTCGGCTGAAAGCTAAAAGAGTTTGATGTAACGGGGAGGATTTATTGGTTGGAACTCTAACTTCCTGTGTCAATCCGCAGGTGTTTGATATCGCTCCTCCTGGGGTCAGGAAGTGCATCATCTCTACCAATATCGCTGAGACTTCGGTCACCATAGATGGGGTTCGCTTCGTTGTCGACTCAGGTGTGGAACGCTGAACGCTAATTCATTTCACTGTTTTATTTTCTTTCTGTACGTTTGGTTTCTTTTTGCAACCTATTTCCTTCTACATACTTTGTTCTATTTTAGTCGTTCTGTTATCAAAACGTACAGCTCTTTCAGGAGATGGGAGCCATGAGCTTTGGTTTTTGTAATTTTCATTCTTTTTAAAAAAAAAAAACTTTATATACAGATATTTCCCCCACAGAGATATCCCCAGTTCCCTTATAAACATTGACACTTTGTGTCTTCTTATGCTGCTTTTAGTTTTTAGCTGTTCTTCTGCTTCTTATAACTTCTAGCTACCCTTTTGATACTCTTACCTTTTAGCTACTGTTCTGCTACTTTTAGCTATCATTCCTCTGCTTTTAGCCTTTCTGCTTCTGCTTCTTTTAGCTGAAACGACTCAGTTTCAGCTTCTTCAGAGAATGTCTGCAGTCTTTCAGCACTCAGGCTGTATTTTTATAGTAAAACTCTTTTATTTTTTTATGCACCTGAAGTCCTAAAACTCAACCGAGGTTCTGAAGTGAGTAAAGTTTAGGGTTTTTTTGTAGGAAAGGTGAAGGAAATGAGTTTTGATCCGAAGGCCAAGATGCAGCGCCTGCAGGAGTTCTGGATCAGCCGGGCCAGTTCTGAACAGAGGAAAGGTCGAGCTGGACGGACGGGCCCGGGCGTCTGTTACCGCCTCTACGCCGAGTCCGACTACAACGCCTTCGCTCCGTATCCCGTGCCTGAAATCCACAGAGTGGCTCTGGACTCGTTAATCCTCCAGGTGGGTTCAGGTCCGATCCTGGTCCTGGAGGGCCACCATCCTGCAGGTTTTTGTTGCGTCTCTGCTTCGACACTCTTGATTTGAATGAACAGTGATGAACAGATTTCTGCTGAAGGAGCGAAACGACTAAAACGAGCAGGATGGTTTCCCTCGGGGAGCAGGATCAGACACCTCTGCTCCAGTTTATTAATTCCTTTTTTGTGTGTCTCTGCAGATGAAGAGCATGGGTCTTGGAGATCCTCTGTCTTTTGTCTTTATTGATCCGCCTCCGGCTGCGAGCATCCAGACTGCAGTTACATATCTGAAGGAGCAGGGGGCGCTGGACGGCCGTAACGAACTGACGTCTATCGGCGGTCTGCTGGCCCAGCTGCCTGTTGATGTAGTTATAGGTAAGACCGGCTCGGGTCTGATTAACTTTTAGAGTCAACTCGGACCAAGACGGCCGCCACAGATGGCTATAACTCGGTCAGTTTCACAGATTCTGAGCTGATATTCGGTGTGGTAGTTGCTGAGAGTCGTTCACAACACGTACTTTTTAAAATTTTGGCACGAACGGCCGGGCGTCACACGAATTTCTTCAAGAAGTTCTGCTTTCATGTGTTTCAAAATTGATTCTTTTCCCATTTTTACACTTCCTGTATCGTCCTCCAGTGTTTCCTCGTTACAAAAACTTAATTGTCCTTTTTACTTTTTAATAATATAATTATTATTATTTTAATTTCTTTGTTAATAAACAAAATAAAATTGTAGATGGGAGTTTTTTTTCTGTTTCTGTTTCATTTTGTTATTTTGTTTTGTACCCTTGTAAAGAACTTACTCCAACTCTGATTTTTTTAAATAAAAATTTGTATAAAAACACTTTTTTAAACAAAACTTATTTAAGATGTTCTACAGAAATATGCCAAGTCATTCTGATAGCAGTATTTAGAAATAAAGTCTGTGAATTTGATGAAAACTTAATAAAAGATCAAGTAATTTAACAGTTTCTGCATTTATTGGAATAAATTTAGGGAATGACAGACATAAATCCAACAATCAGGCCTAAACTGAAGGTCGTATCGTCTCTTTTTGGGTTTGTTTCCTCGCAGGGAAGATGCTGGTGTTGGGATCTCTCTTTAACTTGGTGGAGCCCATGTTGACGGTGGCAGCCGCCCTCAGCGTCCAGTCGCCGTTCCTGCGCAGCTCGCAGCAGAACCCGGACTGCGCCACCGCCCGCCAGCCCCTGCACAGCAACCAGGGAGACCCCTTCACCCTGCTCAACACCTTCAACGCCTGGGTGGAGGTCAGTGAGGGTCGGGTGAGCTGGTGTTAGGCTGTGATGGGGTCAGCTGATGAGGTTTGAACTCGACAGGTGAAAGGAGAGCGAGGCGGCGGCTCCAGGAAGTGGTGCAGGAGGCGGGGCCTGGAGGAGCAGCGTCTTTACGAGATGGTCAACCTGCGTCGACAGTTCAAGGCAGGCGCCTCCTCACGCCGCAGGTATTTCTTGAGGTTAGATCCCTCATAAACGGATTCCTTGTTGGCTTGTAGGACTTGCTAAGGAGCCACGGCCTGCTGGAGTCAGAGGACGGTGCGCCCTCTGGTGGCGACCGCAAGCAGCGCAGGGAGAGGCTGACGGAGAGGAGGAAGCTGCATCAGATGAAACGAGATCACGAGCAGCAGGAGGGGAGCAAACGTAAAGTCCTGAGGCTGGAAGAGGGCCAGGACGGAGAGTTCTCCTCAGGATCAGACACGGAGGACAGGAGAGGATGCAGGAAGGACAAGGAGGGACCGGGACAGGATGTGGACATACAGGTGAGCTCAGACGGCATCATAAGATGGAAACACAGATATGTTTAATAATAAGTTTATAGTTTGTTTTTCTATAAGAGGAGATCTTGTGGCGTCAGTATCAGTTTGTGACCTTCTGACTTCTTCTGTGGTTCTGTTTGTCCCGAAACAGGAAGTGAAGTTCAAGCTGCGCCACAACGTGTCGGCGCTCCAGGAGGCGGTGAGCGTCAGCCAGGACCTGTCGTCACGTCAGCAGGCGCTGCTCAAGCTGCTGATCTGTCAGGGCCTCTACCCTCAGCTGGCTCTGCCCGACGAGCACAACTCCACCCGCAAAGACTCCGAGCAGGTCCGGCCTGCTGAAGGCTAAAAGAAGCAGAACAACAGCTAAAATGGCAAAAGGCTATCTGAAAGCTGAACTAACTAAATGCTAGGTCGATGCTAAAAACAGCAAAAAGATGGCAAGAATCTAAAAGTAGCAAAAAAACCTAGCAAAAAGCTAAATTAGCAAAATGTTAGCTTGACTCCAAAAGTAGTAAACACCTAGCTAAAAGCTTAAAGGTAGCCAATGATTAGCTGAAGCATAAAAGTAGCCAAAGGCTAGGTAAAAACAGGAAAAGATTGTCTCAAAGCAAAAAGTCTTAAGAGGGTAGCTAAAAGTTAAAGTAACAAAATGGTAACTTAAAGCTTAAAGTATGAATAGGGTAGTTAAAGATCACAAAAGGTAAAAGTAGCAGATTAGCTTAAAGTAGCAAAAGGCTATCTTAAAGCTAAAGTAACTAAATGCTAGCTAGATGCCAAAAATAGCGAAAGGCTGGCTAGAATCTAAAAGTGTCAAAAACCTAGCTAAAAGCTAAATTAGCAAGATGTTAGCTTGACTCCAAAAGTAGTAAACAGCTAGCTAAAAGCTAAAAGGTAGCCAAAGGTTAGCTAAAGCCTAAAAGTAGCAAAAGGCTAGGTATAAACAGGAAAAGATTGTCTTAAAGCAAAAAGTCTTAAGAGGGTAGCTAGAAGCTAAAGTATGAATAGGGTAGCTAAAGATTGCAAAAGGCTAGCTAGAATGTCAAAACAGCAAAAAGCTAAAAAAAACTAAAGGTAGCAGATTAGCTTAAAGTAGCAAAAAGGTAGAGAAGATTAGCAAAAGGCTATCTTAAAGCTAAACTAACTAAATGCTAGCTAGATGCCAAAAAAAGCTAAAGGCTAGCTAGAATCTAAAAGTGTCAAAACCTAGCTAAAAGCTAAATTAGCAGAACGATAGCAAGAGGCAGCTAGCTAAAAGATAGCTGAGAACGAAAAGTAGCAAAGGGCTAGGTAAGAACAGGAAAAGACTGTCTTAAAGCAAGAAGTCTTAAGAGGGTAGCTAAAGGTCACAAAAGGCTAGCTAGAATCTAAAAACAGCAAAAAGCTAGCTTAAAGAAATGATAGAAATGCCACGAAGTTGACAGAAGAAGCTGGACCGCAAAAATGTACAGAACAAAAAGAAAACAAGAAAAAATGTGCAGTTGATGCCGATTTTTTTCTGCTTTGTAGGTGTTTCACACCAGGAATAAGCAGGGAGTGGTGATCCACCCGACCAGCGTGTTCGCCAGCGATCCCGAGGCGTTGCACGTTCCTGAGGACGCTGGCAGAGACGCAGGTGAACCAGGGACAGAGAACGCCGTCCCTTCATGTCCTCGGAGCTTCTGTAAAAGCAGCGAGCTCAGATTAGAGCTTAATGATCCAAATGGGGGTCATGAGATATTTAACTAACAAACAGAGGCATAGATGTAATCATTATCGCCCCTTTGTGGTTTTAAGATGAAACCTCTGCCTCAGTTTTACTTTTATATTTGTTTATTTTTGGGTAGAGTGCGTTCTCCGGGTCGGGGAGGATGTCCGAGTTTAAATATCTCGGGGTCTTGTTCACGAATGAGGGAAAAATGGAGCGGGAGATCGACAGGCGGATTGGTGCAGCGTCTGCAGTGAAGCGGGCGCTGTACCGATCTGTCGTGGTGAAGAGAGAGCTGAGTCAAAA
>NC_051431.1:3309951-3311032 GCF_001649575.2 Kryptolebias marmoratus
CTGGATGCTGCGATTGTTGCGCGGAGTAGGACAGCTGTTATCCGCCGGAGATTTCAGGCTTTACAGCGCCTTCAGCTGGGGGACAGACGGCAGAAACGTTGCAGGGTAAGCTAACGCTGTTGTTTATATTCCTACCTTCGCTCTTTATACTCCCATCTGGTCACACCCACGACCAATGAGTGAACAGGAGCTAAGCTTGAGCCGCCCAAGAAGCAGGGCCGGCCCCGCTGGCCCTGCTTCAAAGCAGGGACCAAAAAAGCAGGGACCGGCCTCGAAAAAATGCAGATGAAAGCGCGCGCCAAGCAAGTGGAGTAGAGTGGAGCCGGGACCGTTAGAGCCGGTGTAAAAGGGGCATTAGTTTCTCGTCTGGCCTGGGAACGCCTTGGGATTCCCCTGGAGGAGCTGGCCCAAGTGGCTGAGGAGAGGGAAGTCTGGGTCTCCCTGCTTAGGCTGCTGACCCCACGACCCGACCCTGGATAAGAGGAAGAAGACTTTTGTGTTTTTACTCTCGTTCAGATTTATTCACCCGTCTCTCCCTGCAGGACCTGATCGGAGGGACAGCAGCAAACACCAGCTGTTGGCCTTCGTCACGCTGCTGGAGACCAACAGGCCGTATTTGTCCAACTGCGTCCGGGTTCCAGCTCTGCAGGTCGGTACCAGATGTTCTGATGTGTGATTGGCAGCAAGTTGGATCTCATTATTAGTTTGGGGAGGAGAACAGGGAACCGATCGGCTGGTTTAACTATGAGATGTTCTCCAGGTTCTGCTGCTGATAGCCAACAGTTTGGACACCAACGCCGACTGCACCCGGCTGGTGGTGGACGGCTGGCTGGAGCTGGAGCTGAAGGAACCGGAGGAGGCCCTGAGGGTTCTGTCCACGGCCCTGAGCCTCCGGGCTGAGTGGGAGCGCCTGCTGCAGGTCCAGCTGGGACAGAACTCAGCCGGAGAACCATCGGGCCAGAGCGGATCCCGCAAGGACCGGGAGAAGCTGAGCGAGGGCCTGGTCCGCTTCCTGCTCTACACTGAGGTACTGGAGCAGGGATGATGGTAACCTGATGGTACCTGGTGTTACCAGATGGTT
>NC_051431.1:3311132-3336924 GCF_001649575.2 Kryptolebias marmoratus
AAAACGTTCTTCTTTGTCCCTTTGAACAAGTCAGTCAAACTTTAGGAAAAATCCATCCAAACATCTTCTCCCTCTTATCTGTGGTCGGGTTCGAGGAGTCAACAGGTCCAGGAGAGAAACCCAGACCTCCGTCTCCTCAGAGACTCTCCGGCTCCTCCTGGAGGATCCCAAGGTGTTCCCAGACCTGAGAGGATCCAGAATCCCTGCAGAGAGTTCTGGGTCTGCCCCGAGGTCTCCTCCCAGTGGGACATGTCTGAAAAACCTCCAGGAGGTGTCCTAATCAGATGAACCACCTCAGCTGACTCCTTTCGATGAGGAGGAGCAGCTCCCCCCAGATGATGGAGCTCCTCACCTGATCTCTGAGGCTGAGCTCATTTCAGCTGCTTGGATCCAGGATCTGGTTCTTTCAGTCCTGATCCAAACCTCATGACCACAGCTGAGGGTTGGAAGATAGATGGACCACCACGACCGACCGGAGCAGCGTCCTCATTACTGAAGACGAAGCTCCGACCCGTTCATCCTACCATCACTCAGGAACAGGACTCCCAGATCCTTGGTGTTCCTGCTTGTAAAGTCAAGAAAATCCCCCAGAAATGGAAAAAACCAGGAAAGTTTCAAAGTGCTTTCAGTTAACGATGGAACTGAGCTCAAAGGCTTTCAAAATAGTTTTTATAATTTTGGTTCACAGTTCGACACACCCAGTTTAAATGTTTCCAGATGTTTCTGCTTTGTTGTTATTCGGTTTATTTATACAGCACCGAGTTGCACCAAAAGTCGTCTCAGGTCTTAAAAACCTTCACATGATTTATAAAACACCAATAATAAAAGCTATCTCTCTGAGGAAGCATCTTCACTTCGTTGCAGCGTGAAGGCAACAGTGGAAAGAAATGATTTCTTTTTAACAGCGAGAAACCTCCAGCAGAACCAGAACCAGGCTCAGGACGAGCTGCCATTTGTCTCGACCAGCTGGGATTAGAGGACAGGAAAGAGACAAAGACAGAATAACTGGTCCAGGTGGAGTTTCTATGGTCAGTAAGACAAAGAAAAACATGTTAATGATGGAAATAATTACAAACATGGAGAGTAGAGTGAGTAAAGACAGCAGCAGAGTGAGGACATGTGGACAGTTTGTCCTCCAGCAGCAGAATTAAAGGACACGTGGACAGTTTGTCCTCCAGCAGCAGAGTGAGGACATGTGGACAGTTTGTCCTCCAGCAGCAAAACTAAGGGATACCTCAGGAAACCCAAACCGACCCCAACTATAGGATTTATTATAAAGGAAAGTCTTAAAAGTAGACAGGCTGTCAGCCTCATAGACAGAAACTGGAAGTTGGAGCCTGATAACTGAAATCTCTGCCTCCCGTTTTACAAACTCTAGGAACCACAAGTAAACCAATATGGAGGAATATGATCCCCGCTTTTCACTCTCAGCATCACGTGTTGCAGCACTTAAAATCAGCTGAAACAGGAAAGAAGGCTTTCTTCTGTTTCAGGTCAAATCTGCGACATAAAGTGTTGAAATAAAGTAAAATAAAATAAAGAAGAAGCCCGAATCTTTTCTGAAAGTAAAGTCTAGTTGTAGTACTGGATTAATAAATAAAGTGTTTGTGTCATGTATTCCTTGTGATGCGTTTGTTTAAAACAAAAGAGCTGTTATAAACTACAAAAATGGATGTGTATTAAAATCTACCATTTAAATAAATGCATACATATAGGAGGGTTACATAAGAAACTTTAAAAATACAATCATTTAACAAGTGACAGGATAATTGGTACAGACTTAAATTGTAATAAAAAAGGATTATTTCCTGAAAGTGTAAATAAACTCATAACCCACTAGGGGGCACTAACGACTCGCAGTTCTAGTTAACCCTTGGATTGTGGAATATATTTATATTTTCATTTATAAAAAAAATATATTTTCTAGATATTTAAAGCCAAGTATTATTTCACAGAATATGCAGAAAGTAGTTCTTGGTGAAATTTTACTGAAAAAATGAAGTTTCAGACAAAAAAACGTTTATTTGGAGACAGGTTGAATCCCATTGGACAACTTCGAATCTAAATTTTCTGATTGGCTAATGTTTTGGCGACTTAAATTTAAAAATAATGTTATGTATTTTAGGACACACGATCAGTAATTAAACCAGTATTATTATGCCTTTAAATTCCAAGACGATATTTTGTCCGATTTGGGTGAAATTGTGTTTTAAAACAGAAAAAGGAGCGTTTTGCGCGAAAGGTGGCAGCGACCAATCAGAGGCCGCGCCGGCGCGTGTTGCTAGGCAGATTATGTTAATATATGCAATGCGGCCATCTCTGCAGCTACCATTCTGAGGTAAGAACAACTTCAACGTTTCCCACAAAATATAAAAAAGGATCGGATTGAGTAGCGATCAGGTGTGGAGCCTCATTGTGAACGGGGTGTTTCTGTCCACGGGAATTAATTCTGCGGGTTGTTGCGGGGCGAACCCTCCGGCGGGAGATGTGTTTATTTTCTGTGTCGGCCGCCGCTGTTGTCGTTAGTCCCACCCAAAATGGAGTCCGGGTCTTCCTCGTTCACGGCAGACTTGAAGGGCTGGGCGCAACCCAAAATGGGGGACGGGTGAGTCTGCGCAAACAATTCGGCCCCGGCGCGACTCAAAATCGGTTCTGAGCAAAAACCCGAACCGCGACCCGTCTCCTGCGGTCCGGCGAGTCGAGTTAGTCCGACTGTGCGGCCTCACGTCGCGGCTACGCGGCCGTATTGCTCATGTTTGCGGCGCCGCGGAATGCCCGCGTTCCTGCGCCGCTGGTTTCTGTGGTATGGTCCGGTTGGGACCGAGAACCTGCGGGGTTAAAATGGGGGGGGGAAGATAAAATCTGTTCCGATTAAACCAACTCGATTAGAGAACGGGCGGTGGGGAACCGGGGTCGTCGGCCGGGCTTTGGAGCCAGTGCGCGGCCGTATTTGGTCGCTGTTTGCTCGGGCGGCCTCCAGATCCGACCGGCTTTTTCCCCCGCCGTTACCCCCGCCAAGAGCGCCAAGTGTCCGCTTCGAGCTCGAGCTGAGAGCCGCCGGTTCACGGAGCCTGCCTCAGATTACCGGCTGTAATCCGGAGGAGCAGGAGAAAACAGCTGAGAGCCGAACGACGAGCTCATTAGTAGCTGAATTCAAGTCAAAACAAGCACCAACAGAGGCTAAAACTAGCTAGACAGTAGCTAAATGTAGCTAAAAGCTAATTGGAGCAAACTAAGTTAGCAAAGCTTCAATAAAAATGTAAAATCTGCAAAATTGTATCAGAAATCTTCATGAGTCAAATAAAAGCTAACAGCTAAATGTAGCAAAACCACAGCTAAAATCTACATTTGGTAAAGCATTAGCTTAAAGCTAAAATCAGCTAATTTGTAGCTAAAAGCTAAGTGTAGCAAACTAAATTAGCAAAGCCTAAATAAAAATCTAAAAACAGCAAATTTGTATCAAAAAGCTAAATGAGTAAAATAAAAGCTAATAGCTAAATGTAGCAAAACCACAGCTAAAATCTACATTTGGTGAAGCATTAGCTTAAAGCTAAAATCAGCTAATTTGTAGCTAAAAGCTAAGTGTAGCAAACTAAATTAGCAAAGCCTAAATAAAAATCTAAAAACAGCAAATTTGTATCAGAAAGCTAAATGAGTAAAATAAAAGTTAATAGCTAAATGTAGAAAAAAACATAGCTAAAATCAGCTAATCTGTACTTAAAAGCTAAAATTGGTAAAATAAAAGCTAATAGCTAAATGTAGCAAAACCACAGCTAAAATCTACATTTGGTGAAGCATTAATAAAAATCTAAAAACAGCAAATTTGTATCAGAAAGCTAAATGAGTAAAATAAAAGTTAATAGCTAAATGTAGAAAAAAACATAGCTAAAATCAGCTAATCTGTACTTAAAAGCTAATTGAACAAAACTACCTGAGAACTACAATTAGCAGAGCTGCAGCAAAATATCTAAATTCAGCAAAAGTGTACCAAAAAGCTAAAATTGGCAAAATAGTAGCTGATAGCTAGATGTAGCAAAACTATGGCTAAAAGCTAAAATTAGTTAAGCTATAGTTAAAAGCTAATTGTAACAAAATTATCTGAAATCTAAAATTAGAGCTTCAGCTAAACCACAGCTAAAATCAAAATTTAGTAAAGCATTAGCTTAAAGCTAAAATCAGCTAATCTGTAGTTAAAAGCTAATAGTAGCAGAACTGTAGCTGAAAACTAAAATCAGCAGAGCTGCAGAAAAAAAAAGTTTAATTATGGCTTAATTATAGAAAAAGCTAAAATGAGCAAATGGTAGCTAAATGTAGCCAAACCAAAGATAAAAGCTACAATTAGTTGAACTTTAGTTAGAAGCTATTTGTAAAAAAAATGATAGCTGTAAGCTAACATTACAGCTGCAGCCAAAAAGCTAAAATTAACAAAATTGTTGCAAAAAGTTAAACTGAGCATAACCAAAGCTAAAAGCTATAATTATCAACACTACAACACTGTAGCAAAACTGTAGCTACATGTAAATAATTAGCAAAACTGCAGCAAAAATGTAATTGTAGCAAAACAGTAGCTAAAAGCTGCAGTAAAAATCTAAAGTTTAAAAAAAGTTGCAAAAAGCTAAACCGAGCAAAACCTAATAACCGAATAAAAACCGAATAAAAGCCTAAATTAGCTGAACTGTAGCTAAAAGTTAGTGGTAACAAAACTGCAGCTGAAAGCTTAAATTAGCAAAACTTTAGCAAAATGCTAAAATTGGCAAAATAGTAGCTTCAAGTTTAAATTTGCTAAACCATAGTTAAAAGCTAACTGCAGCAAAATTAGCTTGAAGCTAAAGTTATCAAAGCAAAAGCTAAACTTTGAATAACAGTAGCCAAAAGCTAAGAAGATGAAATGTTGTTTTAGTGGAACCTGCTGAATGCTAACATGAAAACGCGGTGTTTTGTTTTTTCCCGCCAGCCCGCATCAGGAGGGTAGCGACCTGGTTGGGCCCGGCGCTGTGTTGCCATGGAGACCAAGCAGGAAGCGTCCGCCGTCTGGAGTCAGACCGTCAGCGATGACTCCAGCAACCCCACGCAGGTACAGGGTGTGCGGCGAGGAGGGGGCGGAGCTCTCACTGTTTGTGGTCGCGAGGGCGACTCTCGGCTACTAACTGCGCCGAGTGTTAGCTCGGCCGAAACGAAGCCGCAGGTGTTCTGAAACCCTCGTGTTTCCTGTTTTGGGCACCGCAGGTGCATTTCGAAGGCGGAGCCGTGGCCCAGATCGTGTATGGCGGCGATCAGGCGGAGCGGGCCGAGCAGCAGGTGGTGTACGCCGCAGACGGGAGCTCGTACACCTCGGTGGAGTCCGCGGAGCACACCCTGGTCTACATACACCCCGCCGATGGCGCTCAGGTAAGATGGCGGGCGGCGTTCGCACTGTTAGTCCAGACAGGAAACAGAATTCTGTCTTGATTCCTGTTTTTTTTTTTTTTCCTTCCAGACGGTTTTCGCCGACCAGCCGCAGGTCGCTTACATCCAGCAGGACGGCACGACTCAGCAGGTGGGTTCAGCGGGCGTTTAGCTCGCCGCGCTTTGCGCCACAAGACAAAAGTAAATAAAGAAATCATTGGCTTTCCGGTTCCGATTCGCAGGTGACGGTTCTGCTGCCAGGCGGGCAGAACATGAACGCTGCCAACCTGCACGTCCTGAGCAACGTGGCGGACGCTCCGCAGGCCATCCTGGAGCCCGTTTCTCAGGTGAGGACACGCCCTCCCGCAAGGTGGGGCCGAGTGCCTGTTGTCCTGCGGAAACAGCCGAAGTCACTGATAGGTCAAAGGTTAAACTGACCGCCCGTGTTTGTTTACCTGCGCAGACGTCGCCCTAACGTAGGCCGGTCACATGACTCGAAGCTTCCAGGTAGTTTTCGGCAGAGTTCTTTGTTTACATTGACTGCGTACCCGCGTTTCAGAATGACATGGCGGCATATCCGAGGAAACTGCAGTGAACTCGTTCAAACTGCAGCCTTCGCTGAAGTTCAGGAGAACTTTTTTTTACGTTTGCGTTCACGTTCTGCGGCGAGTCCAGTTCGGGTCATCAGAAACGCCATTTTTTTGTTTTCACAGCGTAAATCTGCGCCGCCGCCGCGTCGAGTCAGTCACGAAACGCAACGATTTTCACCTGTTTGAGAGGATTTCAGGTCGAAGATAAAGAGCGAACGAATGAATCAGGATGTCTTTGACCTTCACCGATGAGTTTGTGTTTATTGGTGGTGCAGTGGTGCAGTGGTTAGAGCTGTCGCCTCATAGTAAGAAGGCCGCAGGTCGCTTCCCGGCCTTTCAGGATGGAGTTCTCCTCGACTCACAGACTAAAAACGTGAGGTCAGGTTCATTGGTAACCCTGAAATTGTCCCTAGGTGTGAGTGAGAGGGTGATGGTTTGTCTCTATGTGTCCCTGTGATGAACTGGAGACATGTCCAGAGTGTCCCCCGCCTCTTCGACTGGGACAACAGTGGACGGATTTGTAAAAGGGAGAACTCCTCGGGTTTGTTTTTAGTTGAGATAAATAATCTGAGTCCTCTGCGCAGGAGCAGCTGTCTGCGTCCAACTCGCTGGCAGACATGGCCGACATCACAGACCCCCCCACCAGCCCGCTGGGAGCCACGGACTCCACCGACGACTCGGACGAGGTGGAGGACGACGACTCGGAGCTGGAGGACTGGGAGCTGCGGCAGCCTCAGGCGTTCGACCCTCACAGCCTCTGTGAGTGACGCTTCCCGCCGTGCAGCAGCGCTCGGTTTGAACGTGTTGGTTTGACTCTCTGCCGTCTTTCTCCCGATGGCGGCGCCCTCAGGGTGCGAGGAGTGCAACTGCGCCAACCCCTCGGACTGTCCCCTCCACGGTCCTCTGCACCCCATCCCCAACCGGCCGGTCCTGTCCAAGGCCCGGGCCAGCCTGCCTCAGATCCTCTACATCGACCGCTTCCTGGGCGGCGTCTTCTCCAAGAGGCGCATCCCGAAGCGCACGCAGTTCGGCCCCGTGGAGGCGCCCCTGGTTCCCCAGAGCGAGCTGCAGGAGCACTTCTTCCACCTGAAGGTGAGTCGGACCGCCGCCGGAACGTTCCCGCTGTTTTCCCGTTAGTTTCAGTCAAAGCTGTCGGCTCGTTCAGGAAATAAGAGCTAAAACTTTTAGTTCAGTGTTTTCAACATCTTTACGTTTATTTCAGATCTTCGGTTTCTTCTTCTTTGAAATCTGCTTCAGCAAACTGTCTTCTTATGCTAGTTTTAGCTATTAGCTACTGCTCTGCTAGTTTTAGCTTTTAGCATCTGTTCTGCTAGTTTTAGCTCTTAGCAACTGTTCTGATAGTTTTAGCTCTAAGCTACTGTTCTGCTAGTTTTAGCAACTGCTCTGCTAGTTTTAGCTCTTAGCATCTGTTCTGCTAGCTTTAGCTCTTAGCATCTGTTCTGCTAGTTTTAGCTCTTAGCAACTGTTCTGCTAGTTTTAGCTTTTAGCAACTGTTCTGTTAGTTTTAGCTTTTAGCAACTATTTTGCTAATTTTAGCTTTTAGCAACCGTTCTGCTAGTTTTGGCTTTCAACTAGCTTTTGCTACTTTTAGCTAGCTTCTCACTGCTTTAAGCGTTTAGCTAATCTTTTGCTGCTTTTAGCTTCTAGCCATCCTTCACTACGTTTAGCTTGTAGCTCGTGTTTTGCTACATTTAGCCTTCAGCTGGCGTTTAGCCGACTCAGCTTCGGCTCCTTCCGCTCTCAGCGTCACGCGGCGTTTCGGCAGGTCTCACCTCTCTCTCCCGGGCGTTTCAGCTGTGCCTGCTGGATGAGGCGAAGGACGGCGAGAAGCCGAGCGACACGTGGCTCGACCTGTCGGACGAGGACGGCTGCAACTGGATGATGTTCGTCCGGCCCGCCCGGAACCACCTGGAGCAGAACCTGGTGGCGTACCAGTACGGCTCGGAGATCTTCTACACCTGCATCAAACACATCCAGCCGAAGCAGGAGCTGAAGGTCAGCGGCGAGCGGCGGCGTTCAGGCGCCACGAAACAAAATGGCTCCAGTTCGCAGCTGAAGACTCGTTCATTCTGAGAATAATTGCTAATCTGAACGACTCGTTTCCCTCCAGAACCAACAGTTTTTAACTTTGGCGTTTGCCTCCAAGCTAAAGGTTTAAGCTCCACCTCCAACGTGACGAGTTTACAAGTTTTAAAATAAAAATAATTGATCTGTCCCCCGTCCATCGGGGACAAAAAGACAATTTTTATTTTTTAGCGTTTTAAATTAAAATCTGCGGGAATACAAAGAACGTGAACCCACACCTGACCCTGCGGCGGGTTTTTATTTGGTTTTCCTCGCCATGTCGCCGTGACAACTTACAGATCCTTCGGCTGCTTCATCGGCTGTTTGAAACAGCAGCCGAACGTCTGCTGGTTTTGTTTTGCAGGTGTGGTACGCGGCGTCGTACGCGGAGTTTGTGAATCAGAAGATCCACGATGTGACAGAAGAAGAGAGGAAAGGTGAGCTGTCAGCGTCAGGCGAGTCGTCCTCCGCGTCCTCTTGTCCCCCCTCGTCCTCACGCCCGTCTTGTCCCTTCAGTCCTGCAGGAGCAGGAGTGGAACTGGCCGTGTTACGAGTGCAACCGGCGCTTCGTGAGCTCGGAGCAGCTGCAGCTTCACCTCAACATGCACGACGACAAGCTGAGCTCCGTCACGAGGTCAGCCCCACCGCCGCCCCCCCCCCGCCTCCGGCTCGTCCCCTCTGTCCGTCCCAGGCGCGTGACCCCGGTCGCTGTTGCTCTCTGTTCCCAGATCCAAAGGTCGCGGCAGAGGACGGGGCAGGAAGAGGTTCGGGACAGGAAGGAGGCCGGGGCGCCCGCCTAAGTTTCTACGCCTGGACCCGCCCCCTGTGGACGCCAACGGAGACAAGACGAGCGTAAGACAACTGTTTGATGTGTCCGAGGGACGTGTTTTCACTGCGTCCAGCTCACTGCAGCACGAGCAGTGTTTTGAAGCATTAGCCTAGCATTAGCCTAGCATCAGCTTAGCGCCTTCCTGGGAGGCAGTGTCAGCAGCTGCAGCTCGTTAAGCAGCTCGTTAAGCAGCTTTTCGTGTATCCACTCTTCCCGTTTCGCTGCAGATGGATGTCAGCGCCGTTTCTCGCCTCCACGATGACGATGGAGGCCTTCGTCCTTCGTCCTGAGGTTGTCGGGGAACTCGAGCTCAGATCCGTAAACTCCCAGTGCCGTCCTCTGCTCGATCCCTTAGAACGTACCTCTACTCGTTGTCTTCTGGTGTTTATTGGCGGCTAACAAACGGCTCTGCGGTGCTGTAGCGCCTCCAGCTGTGGCTCCTCCTCCTCGCTCCACTGAGAGCGGCGTTGAAACGTCCATATTTAATTCTGTAATAATCCTGTTTGTCTGTTTGAATCAGGAGATGTTGGAGTTGACGGAGAAGCCGCTGGAGGAGCGGACGGACGGAGCGGAGAACGGCGTGAAGGACGTGGAGCTGGAGCTGGAGCCGGAGGAGGAGGAGGAGGCCGGCGCCGGGGCGGAGCTCGTCCCCCCCGCCGAGCAGCGCCTCCCGGAGTCCACGGCACCGTCCTCCAACTCGGACCTGCCCGGCCCGCTGAAGGAGGACCCGGCGCCGAGCGGCCAATCGAATCTCACGTCTCAGGACGTCCAGCGCGCCAAGAAAATCCGGGTGAGTCCGTTTGGAGTCCGTTTACCTCTTCCCTTTTTTTGTTCCGCTCTGATCTTGTGTAAAGCACTTTGTGTAAAAGGTGCTTTATCGATAAAGTTTGATTGATTGATGTCTCTCTTCCTCACTGCGAGCTTCCCTCTCAGATGGATGTGCAGGTAGGTGGAACCTGGAGGATGATGGGAAAACTGTGCCGACTCTTTTGTTTTGGGTGTGAAACGACTCCGAGCTTCGTTCCTCCTCCGGCCGCTCCTCGTCTGAACGCTCTCCCTCTTCTTCCAGAACGCGGCGCTGCAGCACCTCTTCATCAGGAAGAGCTTCCGTCCCTTCAAGTGCACGCTGTGCGGGAAGGCCTTCCGGGACAAAGACAAGCTGGACCAGCACCTGCGGGTCCACGGGCGCGACGCCTTCGCCTTCTCCTGCCACATCTGCAGCAAGAGCTTCCTGAGCGACTCGGCCCTGGAGGACCACCTGGTGGAGCACACGGAGAACCGCTCCTACTCCTGCCTCCTCTGTCCCGACACCTTCGAGAGGCTGGAGCTGCTGAAGGACCACGTGGAGGTCCACTCTGTGGACGGCTGCTTCACCTGTCCCTCCTGCAAGAAGACGTTTACGGACTTCATCCAGGTGGGTTGGCGGGAGAGTCGAACTTCTTCCGCGTGGCGTTGAAGGGCGAAGCTGAAGGTTTCGGGGTTTTGTTTTTTTTCTCCTTCCAGGTGAAGAAGCACATCCGCTGCTTCCATTCGGAGAAGATCTTCCAGTGTCCGAACTGCGAAAAGGCCTTCTGCCGGCCGGACAAGCTGCGGCTGCACATGCTGCGCCACTCCGACCGCAAGGACTTCCTGTGCTCCACCTGCGGCAAACAGTTCAAGGTGAGCCTCGGCGGGGGGCGGGGGCGGTTCGAGTATTCTCTCCTAACGCCGCTCCTTTGTTTCCCTGCGACGCTCAGAGGAAAGACAAGCTGCGGGAACACATGCAGCGGATGCACAATCCCGACCGGGAAGCCAAGAAGTCCGACCGGACGCACCGCGCCAAAACCCACAAGACCAAGACCCCCACCTCCGACTTCGAGAGCTTCGCCTTCAAATGCAGGCCATGCATGATGGGCTTCCGCCGCCGAGGAATGCTGGTGAGCCGCAGGGATTTTCTGCTCGCCTTCGGCTGTTTTAGCTGTTCATCAAAACGTTTGGCTCATCCAGGAGGCGGAGCTGGGACTTTAGTTAAAAAATGTTAAAATACTTTGAGATCTTTTCAGTCGTCTTTGAAATCTGGATCTGTTGTAGTTAGATTTCGGTTAGCATTTAGCTACTTTTAGCTTCCATTCTGCTGCTTTTAGCTTGCCTTTTGCTACGTTTTGCTTTTGGGTACAGATATGCTACTTTTAGCTATCCTTTAGTACTTTCAGATAGCCTTTTGCTACTTAGCTTTTACCTACTGATTTGCTACTCTTAGATACCGTTCTGCTTGTGTTAGCTAGCCTTTTGCACCTTTTAGCATTTAGCTGACCTTTTGCTTTTCTGATTTTAGCTAGAAATTTGTGACATTTAGCCTTCAGTAAGCTTTAAGTACTTTGAGCTAACCTTTAGCTATTTTTAGCATTTGGCTACTTTAGTTTATATCTAATGTTCTGCTATTTTTACCTTGTCTTTTGTAGCATTGAGCTAATCTTATGCTACTTAGCTTTTACCTACTGATTTGCTACTTTTAGATACCATTCTGCTTGTGTTAGCTAGCCTTTTGCACCTTTTTAGCATTAAGCTGACCTTTTTCTGTTTCAGCTTTTAGCTAGACATTTGTTACTTTTAGCCTCTAGTTAGCTTTTAGTACTTTTAGCTAACCTTTAGCTACTTTTAGCTACAATTATAGTTTAAGCATTTAGCCAACCTTTTGCTACATTTAGCGTCTAACTTCCGTTTTGATACTTTTAGCTTTTAGCTAGCCTTTGCTACTTTTAGTTAGCCGTTTAGCCTTTAGCTGATGTTCTGAGTCATTCAGCGTCGATCTGTTTTCTGTAGTTTGTTCCTAAACTCCGGTATTTTAGCTCTGTTCTCTGTTCTTCGGCTCACAGGTGAATCATTTATCCAAACGCCATCCTGAGATGCGGATCGACGACGTTCCGGAGCTGACGCTCCCGATCATCAAACCCAACCGGGATTACTTCTGTCAGTACTGCGATAAGGTCCGTTTCTCCGACCTTCGGCTCTCGTTTCTTCGGCTGGTTGACCCCGCAGCTTAAGCTAACCGCCCCGTGTCCCCGCAGGTCTATAAGAGCGCCAGTAAAAGGAAAGCTCACATCCTGAAGAACCACCCCGGAGCGGAACTCCCTCCCAGCATCCGGAAGCTCCGCCCCGCCGCTCCTGGAGAGCCAGACCCCATGTTGAGCACGCACACCCAGCTGACCGGCACCATCGCCACGGCGCCGGTCTGCTGCCCGCACTGCGCCAAGCAGTACAGCAGCAAGGTAAGGCGTGCGCCGCCGGACACGCCCGCCGCTCCACTGCGCCGAGCCTCACGCTGAAACGTCTTTTCCCGTCAGACCAAGATGGTGCAGCACATCAGGAAGAAGCACCCGGAGTTCGCCCAGCTGGCCAACGCCATCCAGACGCCGCTGACCACGGCCGTGATCAGTTCTGCTCCCGCCGTCATCGGCGCCGACGGAGCCACAGCCGAGGCCGTCGTGGTGAGGACGGTCACTTCCTGCTCTTTAAAACCGCCGCCGTCGGGGTCTGATTGGTGTTTCAGGCGGCAGAACGATGGCGTTAACGGATACGCCGCAGGTATCGGACACCATCAGGTGTGATTTATTGATTTATTTGTACCTGTGTGACGTCCTCCCCTCAGACCACGGACCTGCTGACCCAGGCCATGACAGAACTGTCCCAGACGCTGACCACGGACTACCGGGCCACTCCGGGGGACTACCAGAGGATCCAGTACATCCCGGTGTCGCAGGCCGGAGGCGGCCTGTCGCAGCCGCAGCACATCCAGCTGCAGGTGGTCCAGGTCGCCCCGGTGAGTCCAGACCCGGTTCAGACCCGCTCCAGACCCGGTTCAGCGGTTTCAGTCCAAACCCGTCTGCGGACATTTCACTGTTAAAAAATCCAAACATTCGGCTCGTCCAGGAACTTTTATACTTTAATCTTTAGCTTCATCGACTCACCGTCTTATGCTACATTTAGCTAGCATTTCGCCACTTTACTTAGCTTTTTACCACTCTTAGCTTATAGCTAGTCTTTTGGTACTCTAAGCTTTTAGTTAGCATTTTTCTGTTTAAATTTTAGCTAGCTTTTTGCTACTTTTGGCTACCCTTTGGCTACTTTTAGTCTAAAGCTAGCCTTTTGCTACATTGAGCTAGCCCCTCACCACTTTTAGCCTATAGCTAGTCTTTTCACGCTTTTAGCTTTTAGTTATCCTTTTGCTACTTTTAGCTTTTAGTTAGCATTTTGCTATGTTTAAGTTTTAGCTAGGTTTTTGGTACTTTCAGCTAACATTTTGCTGTTTTTAGTCGTTTTTTTGCTGCATTTAGCTAGCATTTCACCAGTTTTAGCTTATAGCTAGTCTGTTGCTACTGTTAGTTAGCATTTTGCGATGTTTACTGTGTAGCTAGCTTTTTGCTACGTTTAGCTAGTCTCTCACCATTTTTAGCTGTTCTTTTGTTAGCTTTGAGTTAGCATTTTGCTACCTTTACCTTTGCTGCGTTTATCTTTTAGCTCGTGTTCTGATTGTAGTTTTTGTTTTTCCTCCTCGGAGAGCAGCCGAGACTCGATCAGCCGTAGTTTTTTTGACCCCAGCAGCCGGCGGGACTCAGCGCGTGTCTTCTGTCCCCTCAGGCGTCCTCCCCTCACGCCCAGCCTCCGGCGGTGGACGTGAACCAGCTCCACGACCCTCACAGCTACAGCCAGCACTCCATCCAGGTGCAGCACATCCAGGTGTCTGAGGCCTCAGGCGCGGCCCCCGGAGCCACGCAGGTAAGCCGGCGGGTCGGACCCTTGCCGCGCCGTGCCGCCGTTTTCATTTCACGCCATCTTCTCCTCTTCTCAGGGAACCAGCCAGCCTCTGAGCCCCGCCTCCCAGCAGCCGAGTCAGGACCTGAGCCCCGCCCAGCTGACCCCCGTCACCTTAGCTCAGAGCCACTCCCTGCAGGCGAGCAGCGGCCAGCAGCCGGGCGCCGTGCAGCACGCCTACATACCCGGGAACTGGAACTACCGGGGCTACCGTGAGTCTTTCACCTCCCGGTCAAAGTTGAGCCGGTCCGCTCTGCGGCGTCTGAGGATAAGTCCTGAACTTCTTGCTGTTCCAGCTTCTGAGATCCAGATGATGGCGCTGCCGCACGCTCAGTACGTCATCGCCGAGGCCAGCGCGCCCGTGTCCGGAGTCGGCAGCAACCAGGTGAAAACGGTGAGTCCGGGTTTCTGTGGATCGTTCAGGAACGTTCAAAAGAACGAGGAGCAGAACCAGGACCCGAGGAGACTGGCGGCACTAATGCACCCCCATACCATCAGAGAGGCAGGCTGACCTCAGAACAGTTCACCTCTTTGGTCCAGAGGAGACACATCTGTTCACATCTGGCTTCTTCTTTGCCTGATAGAGCTTTAAGCAGCATCTGTGGACGGCACGGTGAACTGTGTTTACAGAACAGAACCAGAACCAGCCTTGACCTTTGACCTCAGATGTTTCTAGCAGAACAGAGCCTGGTGAACCTCTGCCCATTACTTCTTTAGATTCAGCCTCTAAAATCGTCTTTTTATCTCCACTCCTCTCACCGACCTGCTGACAATTAACCTCATTAGTTTCTAAAAGCTCCTCCAGATGTTTCTGATTCGTCCCGCTCACTTTACAGCTGTTTTATCAGATGAGTCGCTGCCATAAAATCCAGAATCAGAATGGTTTAATTTAACATTTGAGGTTAGGGATAGGGTTAGGGTTAGGGTTAGCTAATGCTAGGCTAATGTGGCTTTATAAGAATTTATTTACATTTACATTTACGATTATTTTTTTAAAATTTGAAACATCCTCCTCCTTCCCTCAGACGCACTACGTCATCTCCGAGGGTCAGAGCGAGCTGGAGGCGAAGCAGGCGGCTCCTCAGGGCGCCGCCCAGAACGCCGCCGAGCCGCTGGAGCAGCAGCCCGCCGCCCCGACGGCCACGCAGTACATCATCACCGCCACCACCAACAGCAGCGGCGCCAGCGAGGTTCACATCACGAAGCCGTGAAGCGGAGACCTTCCTCCTCCTCCTCCTCCTCCTCCTCCTCGCCGTTTTTGTTTTTTTGTTTTAATAAATGAAGAAATGGACCTGCAGAGACTAAACCGGCACAGTTTTATGTGTCCGTCTGGGAGATAAAAACGAGTCCACGTCAAAGAATAAATATGAAGTTTTTAATTTAAATAGAATATAAAAATAAAACTGAACACTACTTTTAAAGGAATGCACTGAAACGTAGAGCTGGAGTCTTTTTTTAATTTTTATTTTGTGTTTCTAACGTTGTTCTGTGATGTAGTGGGAAGTTTTAATGCAGATTTGTTACGTTACGAACATTTACTTTCGTGTTTTATTTGTAAAAGGAGCAGCAAACATTAAACTCGTCCCGACTGCGTCTCTGAGGACGTCGTCTCCAAACAGTGTTGATCAAATCATGTTTTTGTTTTCTGTCCTCGGTTTGTAAAGTTTAGAAGAACTATTTTAATATCTAAATCTTTGTCTTTGTCTCCTCTGATGTGGTTTTATAGTAAAAGATTAAAAAACAAACTCGCTCGGCTTCGTTCTTTCTTGAGAAATATAATCACTGTAGAGGCGATTACATTATCGCCCGCCTCGTTTCCAGAGCAAATGTCAAATAAGTGTTTCAGGGGTCAAAGTTCAGCCTCTGAAGGAGATAAATGACAAAAACCTAATTGAAAATAAGCTTTTAGACGCTTCAGACTCAGCCGAAATGATAACTTCATCTGTTTAAACCCAGTGTGGGTGTTAAAGAAGCAAAACGTAGCTTAAAAGTTAAAGGCTACATGTAACCGAAGGGTAGCTGAAAGTAGCAAGAGGTTAGGTAACGTAGCACAAGGGTAGCTGGACGCTAAAGGGGCAAAATGGTTGTTAAATTAGCGTAAAGCTAAGGGCTAGCTAGCAGCAACAGACGCAAAATGTTAGCTAGAAGCTAAAATGATCAAATAGCTAGTTAGAAGTAGCAAAAAGCTGGTTAAAAAGGCTAGCTAAAAGTAGCACAATGATAGCTAGAACCTAAATGAGCAAAATGTTTGTTAAATTAGCATAAAGCTAAGGGCTAGCTAAAAACCAAAGCAGTAGTATGCTAGCTACAAGTAGCAAAAAGCTTGCTAAAACAGCAAGGCTAGCTAGATACTCAAATAATCAAATGGCTAGTTAGAAGTAGCAAAATGCTAGCTAAAATTAGCACAGCTAGGAGCTAAAGGAGCGAAATGTTTGTTAAATCAGCTTAAAGCTAGCCAAAAGTAACAAAGGGCTAGCTAAAAAAACAGTTGTAGTAAAATGCTAGCTACAAATAGCAAAAAGCTAACTAGATACTACAGTTATCGAGTAGCTAGCTACAAAATGTGTATGCAACTGAAGGGTAGCTAAAAGTAGCAGGAGGCTAACTACGGTAGCAAAATGCTAGCTAGAAGCTAAAATTATCAAATGGCTAATTAGAAGTAGCAAAAAAATGGTGTTTGACGAGGGAAGAGTCACCTGGTTTTCTTCAGCTGTTTTCAGGGGTCTCCACAGCGAGGTGTCCTCCTCCATCTAACTCTGTCTTCTGCGTCCTCTGTCCTCAGCCCAACTCCCTCCATGTCCTCTCTAACTGCATCCATATATGTCCTCTTTGTCTCTAACATCCTTCTGTCCCTCCTCTGGACATGTCCGAACCATCTCAGTCTGTCCTCTCTAACTTTATCTCCCAGTCCTTCAACCTGTGCTGGACCTCTGATGACCTCATTCCTAATCCTGTCCATCCTCGTCCCTCCCAAGGAGAACCTCAACATCTTCAGCTCTGACACTTCCTGTTCTGTCTCCTGTCTTTTTGTCTCCAAACCAAACAACATGGCTGGTCTCCATCCGCTCCATCCTGGCTGGACTCTCTTCTTCACCTCTTCGCCACACTCCCTGTTCTCCTGGACAGTGGACCCTAAGTCCTTGAAGTCCTGCACCTTTGTGCCCTCACTGTTCCACCTGTCTCCACCTGTCCAGGTTCTCCTCCACCTGTTCCCTGTTCTCACCACAGATCATGATGTCCTCTGCAAACATCACAGTCCACAGGGACTTCTTCTGTTTGTCCATCACTAGAGCAAACAGGAAGGAACAGGGACAATCCTTGAGGCACTCCCACCTCCACATTGAAGCTATCTGTCCCTCCTCCACCTCACCACTGTCCTGCTGTCCTCAGACATGTCCTGGACCAGCCGAACTCTCAGTACTTCTTGTCTAATTCTGTCTTTTCTATTCTTCTTCTAACCACCAGATGGCGGCATGGCCTCAGACCTGTCAGTAGTTAAAATCTGGGACAATTGGGCCTCCCAGGTGAGATAAGCGACCCGTTTGAGCGCCAACTGGTTGTTTGTGTTTGGGTGGAGCAGGGCTTGTCCTCCGCTCCGTCCAGATTAGTAGGGTTGAACACGTTCCACGCCTGGCTGGAATGCTGCAGAAGGAGACCAAACCACCGTCCCGATAAAGGAAGTCTTCAGGTCGGACCAGTTTGACGCGCTCGTCACCGGAGGCGTGATCCCGTCCCATGCAGGTGGAGGTTCGCCGCCTCATGGCTCGGACGCAGTTTCAGCCAACATGTTCGCGTGGAGGCCATGCCGTGCCTGACTGTCGTCCACCCCAGAGGTCAGGGGGTGATACGGGGATACGCAGGGGACGGGGACGGTAAACGGACGAGCTCCGGGACTCGGCGCAGGTAGGGTTTGGGTTCAATCAGCTCGATCAACGATGGTTTTCTTGGTTTGACTCGTTCCTGTCGGGACGAGCGAAGACTCCGTGTCTCCCCGCAGGAAATGATTCCTTTCAGGACCTTCGTAGTTCTTTAGAAAAGGGACAAATCAAGCTTTTATTTTGAATTCTGGACACATATTTCACTGAAACAGCTGCCAGTAAAATGAGGAAGTTTCCATCTGTCTTGACTCTGATCGCTGATTCAGCCGTAGTTTAACTACAGCTGAATACTTTGTGTCATTTTAGCTGTTTATGTTTCAAAACATTCATTAGCTGTAGCTTTTTCAAAATATTTAACTTTATTTACAAACTTTTTAACCATAGAAAACACTGAAATCTACTAAAGTTCTGTTTTTAGCTTTTAGCTAGGCTTTTGATATGTTACGTTTAGCTGATAGTTTGATACTTGTAACTAGCCTTTACCTACTTCAACTACCATTTTGCAACTTTTGACTTTGATTTAGCTAGTATTTTGGTCCTTGAAGCTTTTAGCTAGCATTTTGCTTCTTTTTACTTTCAGTTAGAGTTTTGCTACTATTAGCTTTTGCTGCAGCTTGTCTTCAGCTACTTTTAGGTTTCAGCCAGTCTTTTGGTACCTTTAGGTTTTAGCTATTAGTTTGATACTTTTAGCTAGTATTTGTCTACTTTAGCTAATGTTTTGGTACTTTTAGCTTTTAGCTAGCAGTTTGCCACTTCATGCTTTCAGTTAGTTTTGCTAATTTTAGCTTTTAGCTGACCTTTTACAAGTTTTGCTATTTTTAGTCTGTAGCTAACCTTTTTATACCTTTAGCTTTTAGCTAAATATTTGATATTTTTAGCTAACCTATTAATGCTTTTACTGCAGCTAGGCATTGGCTACTTTTAGTTTTTTGCTGCCTTTTTGCTATTATTTAGTTTTTAGCTAGCCTTTGGCTACTTTAGCTAATGTTGTACTACTTTTTCCTTTTGGCTAGCATTGTGTTAGTTTAGCTTTTAGCTAGTGTTCTGCTTCTTTTAGTTTTAACAACATCTTGCTGTTTTTAACGCTTGTTTGTTTTTGGTTTTTCTCCGTTTCAGTCTGAACCGAACATCAGCCGAAGATCAGCCGAAACAGAACCTTCTGGCCCGGTCTCTGAGGACGTTTGGTGTCGTGTGCTTCGTCCTTCTGCTGGAGGCGCTGCTGCAGCCGTCTCTGTCCCCGGAGGACGTCTGCTGCCGGCTGTCCATCCTGGTTCTGCTCTGGGTTCTCCTGGGGGCGTGTCTCCGAGTCCTGAAGCGCCGCCTGGAGCCGGAGAACCCGGCGAGCTCAGACCCGCGTGGGCGGAGTCCAGCGGAACCCCCTCTGAGTTCCAATCCTTCAGGGTTTCAGGTGGAACCTCCTCCTCGGAACCAGCAGGTGGTTCTTTCTAAAAGCAGCAGGAACCTGTTTTCAGGGTGAGGCTTCACCTGTTTTCTTTTTTAACAATTTAAAATCAAAGCTGTCGGCGTTTAAGAACCGTTTTTTCTCCAGGATGTCTCGGACCCAGAACCCGGTTCCTCTGAGCATGGCTCTGACCGACGGCCTGCTGCTCTGTGTTCTCCAGGAGCTCCTGCAGGAACCCAGCGTGGAACACATCCAGGCCCTCCTCAACAAGCTGCAGGTAAGAAAAGTCCACCCTGATCCAGAACCGAACCCGGCCCCCCCTGATCCAGTTCTCCTCCCCGCAGGCCGTGGCTCAGACGCTGGAGAACGCTGGAACCCCGCTGGTTCTGGAGGAGGTGGACCGGGACGCCACGCCGACGGACAAACTGAAGCTCCTCTGCTCCTACCTGCAGCAGAGGTGAGCTCAACATCTGGAGCCTGTTGCCGTGGAAACGCTCTTTGGTTGAGCGGACACGCCAGAAAGGGGCCCAAAGTGAGGCCTGGGGGCCAGAAATGGGCTCAAAGTGAGGCCCGTGGGCCAGAAGTGGGCCCAAAGTGAAGCCTGGGGGCCAGAAATGGGCTCAAAGTGAGGCCCGTGGGCCAGAAGTGGGCCCAAAGTGAAGCCTGGGGGCCAGAAATGGGCTCAAAGTGAGGCCCGTGGGCCAGAAGTGGGCCCAAAGTGAGGCCTGGGGGCCAGAAATGGGCTCAAAGTGAGGCCCGGGGGCCAGAAGTGGGCCCAAAGTGAGGCCCAGGGGCCAGACAGGTCCCCAACGTGAAGCCCGTGGGCCAGAAGTGGGCCCAAAGTGAGGCTCAGGGGCCAGAAGTGGGCCCAAAGTGAGGCCCGTGGGTTAGAGCCGGTTTTGTGTTGGTTTTTTTAAGTTAGATTATCTGTGGCGGCCATCCTTACTTGTTCATCCTGTGATTACTGTTTGATAATTTTAAATAAATTCAGTACAAATTATTGGACCAAATAACTCGTTAACTTTGGACTAAATTACGTTTTTTTTTCCTGATTATTAAACATTTGACGTGATGACATTATTCAGCCTGATTCAAGATGGCTGCCACAGCTAACCTCCATCAGCGAGCACAAAAAAAACTCCAGCTTAGTCTTGGTGTGGTGGTAGCTGAGAGTCATCTCCAGCTTGTATTCAGAGGGTTAATGAATCGTATGAAGTCTTCAAGGATTTATTATTAATGAAAAGAAAGACATGTTTATTTCCGTCTAACTTTCCCCTCCGTCCCCCTCCGTCCCCTGCAGGACAGGACTCCTGGCGTCCCTGGTCAAGGCGCAGCAGGATTTCCAGACCAGCGTGGGGGACCTGCTGCGGGGTCTCCAGGACCTCTGGGTCCAGCTGGAGGAGCTGCACGCCGGCGTCACGCTCACCAAACGGGAGGACCGGGGCCACCGAGACCTGGCGTCTGTCCAGAAGGACGCTGAGGTGAGCGACGGCGGGCGATATGCATCCCCTCAGAGGAATGTCAGGTCTTCAGTTCTCTGTGTTCTGGTCCCAGGCGCTGGTGGCAGAACTGGGCCGGTACCGGCTCAGGTTTCAGTCCTGCGAGGCGCACCTGAAGGAGAGCACCCGGCTCCTGCAGGAGCTCACCTGGAGTCACGCTCACGTCAGCAGCGAGGTGAACGCCGGTGGCAGCGAGTCCGTCTGGCCAGAACTTCTGCTCCAGTCCAACATCGAGCAGGTACCGACCGCGGCCTCGTTGTAAACGTTCCTTTTAACCCCGCCCCCCGGCGCTGAAACGCTCGTCTCCTCGCAGTTTGACTCGGTGCAGGAGAGCCTCGCCCCCCTGGAGCAGCAGACCGCCACCTTCCGGACCCACCTGGAGGGACTGGGAGGAGGGAACCCGCGGGAGGGGGGCGCCGGCGGGGCCCCTTCGAGCACCGCCCCCCCTCAAACCTCCAGCGATACGCCCCCGAAGGGTTCGAGCAAAACACCATCGCTGCGCGGGAGGATGGCGCTGAAGGTCCCGTCGTTACGCCTGCCCAAACCCGGAAACAGGAAGTGACTTTTAAATCCGAACAAACGTTTTATTTATGAAGGTTCATGTAGACGTTGACCGTTTGCTGGCCTCAAGCTGAAGTATTTATTGTTTTTAAAAAGGGCCTTTTTGTTATTCTTCTTTCAGACACAAGGGGGCAGATTTTCATCAGTTTTTATGTTCGCTTCGACTCAAACCGACATTAAAACTCAAATCTTCATCATTAAAGGTTCATTAGATCTCCGACGTTTTTACTTTTTAAAAAAAAAACCTGTTTACTGATTTAATTTGTTGTAAAACACAATCCTGATTTATGTTCTGGTAATTAAAAGAAGCCACTTGTGGCGAACGAATTAATAACTGTTCTTGTTTTAGTTTTTTTTTGGTCGCTTTATTTTGATCTGAAAGTCAACTGAAGAGTTTCTGTTTTTACTAAAACTGAGTCCTCTGAACTTTTAAAGCCTTTGATCTAAACTCAGCTAAACTCCGAGCGCAGAAACTAAAAGAGAAAAGTAGCAGAACGCTAGCTAAAACGAGCAGAGCGCTAGCTAAAACGAGCAGAACGCTAGCTAAAATGAGCAGAACACTAGCTAAAACGAGCAGAATGCTGCTAAGACGAGCAGAATGCTAGCTAAGACGAGCAGAACGCTAGCTAAAACAAGCAGAATGCTAGCTAAGACGAGCAGAATGCTAGCTAAAACAAGCAGAATGCTAGCTAAAACGAGCAGAATGCTAGCTAAAACAAGCAGAATGCTAGCTAAAACTAGCAGAATTCTAGCTAAAACGAGCAGAATGCTGCTAAAATGAGCAGAACTCTAGCTAAGATGAGTAGACAGTGGGACAGGACCCAGTCCAGGACCAGCAGTGAGACAGGACCCGGTCCAGGACCCAGTCCAGGACCAGCAGTGGGACAGGACCCAGTCCAGAACCCGCTCTCTGAGGGTTCTAATGAAATTACCACGGGTTTTGTTTAGTTACACTGAAACACTGATAACTGGTTTCCTCGCCGGACGAAATGTTTGTTGCCTGAGAAAACACGGATCATGGCAGAGGTCAATCCCCCGACTTATTCCAACAATCGCTCCGGGTCGGGTTTCACCGGCGCCGGGCCGATCCGTCCTCTGAAGGCCCGCAGAGACAACCCAACGCCACAGAGCGGTTCTAGGAGCAAAGCCAGTCAAACGGGTTCCGACCCGAAGATTCAGTCGGTTCAGGACTTAAAACAGAAAAGTCACAGAACATCAAGAGAACGTCAGTCTGAGGAAACACGATCAGCGCGAAACACCGCGGAGGATTTTAGCTGTTAGCTCCTGTTGAGTTAGCTGTAGATTTTAGCTCCTGTTGTGTTAGATGTAGCTGTTAGCTCCTGTTGTGTTAGTTTTAGCTTTTAGCTCCTGTTGTGTTAGTTGTAGCCGTTAGCTCCTGTTGTGTTAGTTGTAGCTTTTAGCTGCTGTTGTGTTAGTTGTAGCTTTTAGCTCCTATTGTGTTAGTTGTAGCTGTTAGCTGCTGTTGTGTTAGTTGTAGCTTTTAGCTCCTGTTGTGTTAGTTGTAGCTTTTAGCTCCTGTTGTGTTAGTTGTAGCTTTTAGCTCATGTTGTGTTAGTTGTAGCTGTTAGCTCCTGTTGTGTTAGCTGTAGCTTTTAGCTCCTGTTGTGTTAGTTGTAGCTGTTAGCTGCTGTTGTGTTAGTTGTAGCTTTTAGCTCCTGTTGTGTTAGTTGTAGCTTTTAGCTCCTGTTGTGTTAGTTGTAGCTTTTAGCTCATGTTGTGTTAGTTGTAGCTGTTAGCTCCTGTTGTGTTAGCTGTAGCTTTTAGCTCCTGTTGTGTTAGTTGTAGCTGTTAGCTGCTGTTGTGTTAGTTGTAGCTTTTAGCTCCTGTTGTGTTAGTTGTAGCTTTTAGCTCCTGTTGTGTTAGTTGTAGCTTTTAGCTCTTGTTTTGTTAGCAGTAGCTTTTAGCTCTTGTTTTAGCCTTTATAGAGGCTAAAGGTTGTATCTGAGCTTCATGTTGGAATAAATGCTTGCAGCCGAAGGCGTCTCCTCTGCTCCATCATGGCTCCTGTTGGAGTGCTGGACGCAGAGCGGTCTTTTGCCGGAGGCTGTCGGTCGGACGGCTGCTCTCGAGGCCGAACATCAAAACATCAGCCGCAGATGTTCGCAATTAGCAACATGGTAGACATTTGGGGAGCAAGAGGTCCGTAAACTGGCAGCTTATTACGGCTGATCTGAGGCCTGAACCCAACAACGATTAGCTGGAAATGTCCGAGAAGTTCGGCTCCTCCTGAAACCTTTAATGTCGGCTTCATCAGGAACTCCAGAGACGTGTCCTCCATCGGGGGTGGAGGCGAACGCCACGCTCAGCATGTTTCCAATCATCAGGAAACGCTTCCTGTTTGTGTGGAAGGTTTTCTTCTTCTGTTGTTCAAACGAGCGGAGAGGAAAAATCAGACCTGACCTCCCGTCTCTGACTCGTCCACAGCTGCCGGGTGAAAGAGTCGGGCACGGCCGACAACCAAAACCACCAAAAACCACTAAAACCACCAAAACCACTAAAACCACCAAAACCACCAAAAACCACAAAAACCACTAAAACCACCAAAACCTCCAAAACCACTAAAACCACTAAAACCATTAAAATCACCCAAAAGTACCAAAACCATCTGCTGACAGTTAAACTGTCCTAACTAACCCTAACTAGTAGTACTGAGTCAGCATTCAGCGTTTTAGCTGTTCATTTATCAAAACATTCGGCTGTAACTTTTATTTACTGAACTTTATTTACAAATATTTTCCCCATAGAAACCCACGGAGATCTGTTCTGTTCTCTTTAATCCACTTCTTATAGCTGCTGTTTTTGTCTTTTTATACATTTAGTTTTCAGCTAAGGTTTCACTCATTTTAGCTTTTAACTACTGTTTTACTAATTTTAGCATTTAGCTAAGGTTTTGCTAATTTGACATTTTGGCTAAAGTTTTGCTACATTTAGCTTTTAGCTTTTGTATTTGTACCATTTTGCTAGATTTAGCTTTAAGCAATGGATTTGCTAATTTTAGCTTTTAACTGCTGGCAAGTGAAGCTTTTAGCTACTGTTTTGCTAATTTTGGACTTTGCTGAAGTTTTGTTCTTTTTTAGCTTTTTGCTACCGTTCTGCTCATTTTAGCTCTTGTTTTGATTGCTTCGGCTGTTGTTTTGCTTGTTTTAACTTCAGCTTTTTAAACAAATTTCAGTGAAGTCATTCAGCGCTCAGAGGTCCCGCTGTAGCCGAATATTCTGATGAATAATCTGATCATTTTAGCTGTTTGCTATCAGTCATGTTCAAACCTCTCAGACTCGTAGGAAAGTATCAGCCAAAGCTGTCGGCAGCTTTATTTATTGCTCAGTAAATCTTTCGGCTGTTTTATTTTCCTGGATGATTCCGTTGAATCCTCCGCCTGCTTTTTATCTTTTCTCCGCGCCGCCAGGAGAAATCTGGTTTTTCTTTCAGCTCTGAGGGTCAAACTTTCGGCTGCTTTGGACTCTTCTGGCTTTCGGCTTTGTGTCAAAATGTTCGGCTGATCCAGGAGGAGACGGTGCTACGACTTTTAGTTTTTAGAACTTTATCAAAAACATTCAGCTTCAGTTTCAAACCTTCTAGCTATGCTAAAAGCTAAAAGATTGTAATTAATTGTAGCTCCTCCCCTCCATCCTCTCCTCTCCTCTCCTCTCCTCCTCTCCTCTCCTCTTTTCCTCTCCTCTCCTCTCCTCTCCTCTCCTCTTTTTCTCTCCTCTCCTCTCCTCTCCTTCTCTCCTCCTTTCCTTTCCTTTCATCTCCTCTCCTCTCTCCTCCTCTCCTCCTTTCCTTTCATCTCCTCTCCTCCCGTCCTCTCTTCTCCTCTCCTCCTCTCCTCCCCCTCCTCCTCCCCCAGTGATGGGTGAGGCGTCTCTCTGAGGAGAACCTAAACAAACAGGCCGGCTGAGACACAAAGAGTCCTCCACTCAGGGACATGTGGCATCAGAACCGTCCCAGTCCCCCCCCCCCAGACTCCCACCGAAGACACTCCAGCTCCTCCTTGGACGCTCTGAGTGCGGAGCCAAGGGGAGGAAAGATGGAGGAGGAGGAGGGGGGGGGAGAAAGTTTCTGATTCCCATTCAGTGGATGTCACCTCCTCACAAAGGCGACTGCATGACACCGCCACTAAATCAGAGTTAATGGACTCCTTTATCAGGCCTGGGGACATGACAGGGGGCGTGTGTGTGTGTGTGTGTGTGTGTGTGTGTGTGTGTGTGTGTGTGTGAGGACGGGTCATAGACCTATCAGGGTGTGTGTGTTTTCCAGCGACATTAAGACCTCACCCATTTAACTCTCATTTGTTTAAGCAGCTCCATAACTCATCTAACTTGGAGCCTTCCCGTGATTTTAAGATGGCGGATGTTTCTCGCACGGTTCTTTTGACCGCCGCGCCACCGTGGATCTGTGCGTTCGGAACAAAACGACACGACATCCATCACCGGTTCCACGGGAGGATCTGCACAACGCAAACCATGTTGGTCCGCCGGCGATCAATCAAAACCCCCCGCCCCGAAAAATGAAGGTACATCAAACGCAGCCGCACGCGGGGCGACTGTCAATCTGCATGTGAACATTTATGACACAATGAGGAGCCAGACTGGGGGGGGGGGCAGCCATTTTGGAGCCGTTTGTCATCCTCCCTACAGTGCAGAACCCGGGACGAGTCGTCCCACCCGCCCGGGACCCTGTCCTGGGCTCAGCGGACATGACTGAAGATGGCTTTGGTGTCACTTGGCAGGGACATCCCCCCCCCCCCC
>NC_051431.1:3337416-3345553 GCF_001649575.2 Kryptolebias marmoratus
TCCTGTCTTTGTCTTCGCGGGGGACACGGAGAGACATGGAGCCCCAGGTATCCACCTCATTAGCAGATAAAAGCAACCTTCCTCCGCGACCCCTGACCCCGGAGGTTGCCATGGAGCCATAGATGGAGCTTGCAGGGCTACGAAGCTATTTGATCCAGACGTGTACATTTAATGTTTTAAAATTAAAACTGTTGAGTGCTTCAGAGTAGTCAGTATCTTACATGCACCTGACAGCAGGAACTTTGGAAACTAAAGAAGAAATTATCATGGGAGACATGAACTAACAAAATACAGACAGTTAAGCTAACAGCTACAGGGGCCCTTCCAAGAACTTTTTTTTTGCCACTTAAAACAATTAAAACTCAAAAGTTTTCAGCAAGTTTTATTGAAAATGACAAGAAGCTAATATCTTACGCTAAATATCAGTTAACAGGAGTCTCAGTTTGTAGAACCAGGAAGAAAATCTTATAGGAAAGTACAGAGTAAAGCTAACAACTACAGGGAGTCAAGCTGACAGTTGTAGGAAGCCAAGCTAACAGTTAGGCAGTCAAGCTAACAGTTACAGGGAGTCAAGCTAACACTTATAGGAAGCCAAGCTAACAGTTACAGGGAATCAAGCTAACAGTTACACGGAGCCAAGCTAACAGCTACAGGGAGCAAAGCTAACAGTTAGGCAGTTGAGCTAACAGTTATAGGGAGTCAAGCTAACAGTTACAAAGATCCAAGCTAACAGCTACAAAGAGCCAAGCTAACAGCTACAGGGAGCAAAGCTAACAGTTAGGCAGTTGAGCTAACAGGTATAGGGAGTCAAGCTAACAGTTACAGGGAGTCAAGCTAACAGTTACAGGGAGTCAAGCTAACAGTTACAAGAGGCCAAGCTAACAGTTAGGGAATCAAGCTAACAGTTACAGGGAGTAACATTGTGCTAACATCCATCCATACATTTTCATGATCCACTTTTCCATGCAGAGTGAGCGGGAACTCTTTTTTTAATTTAAACAGATATCTCCCATAATCTTTAAACTAAGATTGTTCTGACCGTCTGCTGCAGGCAAGATACTCACACTGAAATATCCCTTTTAAATCTGTCGACAGGGCTTCAAGCTTTTTTGCAGAAATTTGTTTTCAGTGACGTCTCCTAATTCTTCCTTTAAATAAATCTTCCACATCATAACTTTGTTTTAGACATGGCTAAAACAAATAAAGGCTGTTTTTGTTAGTTATTGCACAAAAAAATGAAAATATACATAAAACCTAGAAAGTCCTGGACTGTGTTGTCATAGTTTGTGTTATATATCACGTAGGATAAGGTGTATCAGTGCAGCGAACATGTTATCGTATGGGAGTGTGTGTGTGGCTTCTGAAGAATGAGTGGGGAGGGGGGTTATATCTTGGTCATGCTGACTGAGTTTTATAAGCTGTGGCTAACCCCACTCCCCACAGCTGACTGAATATTAAATAAACAGAGCCAAGTGGCTGAATTCAGCAGAGTGAGTGTTCAAGCTGGAGAGGCACTATTTCACCAGCGCCGGGGCCGGGGCCTCCCCTCACGGGGCCCCCACGTCAGCCTGTCTTATTCTTGGCAGCTGCTGTGGAGAGAGGCAGGCTTTGGGATGGCGTGTTGGACGTAGTGTACAAGGGGGAGGCGGGGGAGTCATCTGAGGAGGAGGAGGAGGAGGAGGAGGAGGGAAGTTGGACGCCACGAGGGAAAAAGAAAACTGGAGGCAGTTGTTAGCTGACGAAATTTACAACCGAGCTCTGGAGAGGACTGACTGAGTTTTTCTTGCAGTTTTGATTTGAGTTTAAAATCAAAGCCATTTGTCAAAGTCATCTCGCTCGAGTCCAAATTAATGCTCCCATTCAGTCGGGTTATGACATAATTTAATACAACATATATATTTTTTAATGATTCAGACATAAACAATGAAAATAAAAACTAAACAACAATAATAAAAATTGAATTTTTTTCCAGCTTGATTCACTTCAAATACCTGTTTCAATTGAAAAAAAGTATATAGTTGTGTAAATACTGCTATTACTGATGGCCTAATTACAGCAACTAACATTTAATCAACAATATGGACAATTAAAGTGCACAAGAGAGACGTCTTAGACAAGCTAAAGGGACTAGCTAACAGCTACATGGAGTCTGGCTAACAGCTACATTGATTCAAGCTAACAGCTACATGGATTCAAGCTAACAGCTACTTTGAGTCAAGCTAACAGCTACATGGATTCAAGCTAATAGCTACAGAGCCTTTTTTAAGTCATGAAACATTTAAGGCACAATAAGCCCAGACTATAATTATTTTGACTTATTTCACGTGAATATTTCTGCGTTGTAAGCGTTTTCTCATAGCGTACAACATTCATCCATTTTTCTTCTGCTGATCTGTCGCTGAGCCAACAGGTCCAGAAGGGAAACCCTCTCCCCATCGACACGTTCCAGTTCCTCCTGGGGGATCCAAAGACCTCAGCACCTCCACCCTGAGCTCCTCGCCTTATCTCTGAGGCTGAGCCCGACCAGCCTTCAGAGAAAACCTTGTTTCAGCCGATGTGACCTCATGACCGCAGCTGAGGGTTGGAACCGTAGACGGACCTTTCTTCGCCCTCGTTACAAGAACTTTGGTGCAGGGGAAGGAGCCAAGAATAAACTAAAAGCCGGGATCATTTTTACACAAAACTCTTGATCATAACGACGTCTTCAGTTCTCTTCAAATTCCTTAATCCGATTACTCTCCACCCAGAAGCGACCATCTCACAGAGAGTTCACCCGATCCAGACAGGAGTTAAAACTAATTCAGTATCACGCTCTCGGTTGATCTGTATGCGGCTCTCCCACATGAACCCTATCGAGTCGCACCCTAGCATCTGGGCGGGTCACGGAGGCCATTTTCCGGGCTCAACGCCTCCAAACACAGCTGTCGGTCTCGTGTTCGCTGTCACGTTCTACTCTCTCCTCCGAGCGAGAAGAAAGGCCGGCGGGGAAGTTCGGCTCGGCTGCTGACTTGACCGATTACGTGGCGAGGAGATATATTCGCCTCCGCCATCCCCGCCGATCCCAGTGAGAGTTCAGCTAATTGAAGCCAGCGTCTGTGTTTTCCGATGAACTGTTGTCTTCAGACCTCCCAGAAGACATGACACACACTCGGCGGGGCAGGTAGGGGCCGCTCCTTCTCGCCCCCGGAGTTCAGCTCACCGGGTTTTCCAACCGTGAATGGAGACGGGAGCAGAAAAGGTTGGGAGTTTCTGGGTTTGTGGCGGAGGAAGACGGACAACCAAAGGAACCGGTCTGAGGACTCTGCCTCCCTCTCCTGTGGCGTTCCCCCTCGTTCTCCCTGTGTGGTCCGGAGTGCCGAGTCATTCCCAAACAATCGGCATTAATCCAGGGAGCGAAAGGAGGGGGGCTGGAGCGCAGCGCTGCCAGACCGCCGGTGCGCCTGCGGCCCGGTCCGACCTGCCGTACGCCGCCAGACTCCCCCATCAAATCGACACGCACCGGCAGACATGATGAATCAGAGCTTTCGTGACCCCAGAGCCCAGGGAGGCGTCTCACTGAACCGGGGGCTCCATCACAGCCTAATTAGCAGCTCTGACCAGCCATTAGCCAGTCGCTTCAGACTGACCCCGACGCCACGTCCGGCACCCAGACCTCCCCCCGCCGCGCTCTTCGTCTCACAGGACAGGAGGTGAGGACGCTGCTGGGGCAGAAGGGGACGAACCAGGTCACCAACTCCCTTACGGCCATTACTGTAATTATAGTTGGCGTGGTTAATTGGGGTTTTTATGGTTGCTGTGGAGGAGGCCGAAGGAGGCGAGGTGAGGGAGCTCAGCAGGAGGCGGGGGGCGGAGCGGGGAGAAGGAAGCAGGCGATGGAGGACGAGATTGAATTGTAAGCCCAAGTTATGATTAGGAGGCACAGATGCGGCCATGTGAGAAATGAATTTCATGCCTGCGGAGTATGAGATTCCTCCTGGAATGTGGGGGTTTGCAGGAAGTGGGCATGAGCAGGAACGCCGGGCGAGGAGGAAGTTTGCTCGTTTAAAACGTTTTCTATTCGATTGCAGCCGGCAGAAAAGAAAAAACTGTGTGGGATTAAAAATTTAAAATTAATGGCCAGATAAAAAGGTTGCAAAGGTTCTGACCTCGAAACAGAACGGCAGGAATCCAAAAACATGAAACCAAAAATTCCCCTCAGGATTGTTTCCGTATGAGAACGACGGAAAACAGGAAGTTTGATCTGCAGGGAGGAGCTGATTGGTGAATGAGTGCAGGTGGGACGATTACAGATGAACAGCAGGACGGGGGAGCTGAGGGAAAACAAACCAAACTTAAGCAAAGCAAGGCAGAACAACAACCCATCACCGTGAAATCCACAGTGATCATCCTTGACCCATGAGGTGTCCAGTTGTGGACTTAGAACACAGGCTGACCTTTGACCTTTGACCGTGAACTTTGATCAGATCACTGCTAAACTTTAATCCCTTGTTCCATGATGGACGTTGCCTGAAAATTTCATGAAAATACAGGCAGACAGACTAAAGACCAGTTGTACTACCATCTCCTGCAGGTAAGATACTCACTACTCATATCCCCCCTGTCAGAGTTGTGGGCGCTGCTTTTTGTCCCGTGGTCCAACATGTGCAGCGGCGTGATGTCTTCAAGATGCTGCCGGGCTTTGATCCCTGAAACAAAGCAGAGACACATCTGGGAGGAGAGGTTCCAGAGTGATCTTCATCGTCTCCGTGACGATCAATCAGGAGACGTCCGAGAAATATTCCAGAGTCGGTTCGGATTAAACAGCCGAGTCCGTAGAAAAGGAAGGAGTTTGGGTTCTTCGCGGTAGGAACATCAGCGGCTCCTCATCGGTTCTGGGCCCGGTTCTGACCAGCACCAAAGTCTGCGGGAATAAGCCGAAGAACATTTATTTCAGTTTAATGTTCGGCTGCAGTCAGGGGGGATTGGATGTAGTTGGGAGGTGTTGGTGTGAGACGTAGAGCTGGGTTGACCCCCGAGGACAAAAACAAGGCATCATGGAAGCTGAGGACAGAGGACAGAGTGTGGACACTGAGGTTACAGCAGCCGAGACAGAGAAGAGTCCTGAAAGTGTCCTGTCTGCACTCACATGGTGCTCGGTGCTGTCTATGTCCTGCAGTCTGCTCGGTCCTGTCTACACTCTACACTCAGCTCGACCTTGTCTAGTTCCTGCAGTCTGCTTGGTGCTGTCTACATCCTGTAGTCTGCTCGGTGCTGTCTACGTCCTTCAGACTGCTCGGTCCTGACTAGTTCCTGCAGAGCGGGAGAACCCACAGGTGCAAACTGCAGCTCACGTCAGAGCGTTTGTGGCTCAGCTTCTGTCTCTCCAGCTGCGTTTGGTGATGAGGAACTCTAATCGGATCTTGTTGGGTTGGTTCTGGGCGTGTAGTCGAAGGCGGAGCAGGTCTGAACCCCCCCCGGAGAGACGGGACATGTAGGGGACACACCTGCAGGCTGGATTACTGCGCCCTTTTCTCCCCGTTTTCTTAAACTCTGGGATTATCGTCTGCAGGAGGCTGGAGATGAAGCATCTCATGAGTTTTAGTCTGTTGAAATAAAAACAAACTGAGTGATAATTATAAATGAGATAATTTTTTATTTAGGAATGTGGAGAAGTATTTCTCTCAGAGGTGCACCTCCGTAGCCGTCTGGTTCGTTGTTTTCTGCTTTGTGACACAGAAAAAGAGTTTCTGCAGATTCCTTTTTTTTTTTTTTTGTCCAACAAAAGCAGTGAAACAGAGGGAGACGTGGGGCGAGGGTGAATGCAGGTCTGCCGTCCCTCTCAGGCCTTCCC
Organism: Kryptolebias marmoratus; assembly: GCF_001649575.2. Classification (NCBI taxonomy): domain Eukaryota; kingdom Metazoa; phylum Chordata; class Actinopteri; order Cyprinodontiformes; family Rivulidae; genus Kryptolebias; species Kryptolebias marmoratus. The sequence goes on from NC_051431.1 coordinate 3,343,247, forward strand.
ACCCTCCCTGGTTCCCTCTCCCTCTGCGGGGCCATTGTTCCGGGGCCCCAACCTCCCCGTCTTCCGGCTGGGACTGAAGTAGTTCCCGATGGCCGCAAACAGGATTAGGAGCTCCCACGGCTCTGGTCATTCTCTGTGGATTTGGGAGAGTTACCGCAGCTCGGCTGGGCCATGGTACTTTAATTACCCGGCCACCAGGGGGCCTCAGGGGGCCCGGCAGGGAACGATCGGGGGTGGCGGGGGCTTCGGTCTTTACGTGGGAATAACCCCTGAGCTCGTCTCATCAGGTCAGACCTGACAACCATTTTAACCTCGACTGAAAACTGTAACACCAGATTTAATAGCGAGGAGGTTTTCATCGACTCGATTCGTTTAGTTTTCACTTCGTTTTTAGTTTGCTGAGTCAGCGTTTACACTTTTATTTTCCAGTTTGTTTGTTTTTTACTTTTCTGACAATTTTAGTGTCCCTTGCAATATTTTAACTATTTATTTATAAAACAGCGATAATATATATATATATAATATATATATAAATTAACAACTACGACTTCAGGTTTTTATAACTTTTATACTTTTCAAAATATTTACCTTTTTTTTTTACTTTTTTTCAAATGAAATACTCTGAGATTCTTCAAATACTTATAAAACATTGTTCTCTTTGAAACTTCAGCGTACTTCTGCTAATTGTACTACTGCAAACAATATTACTGCCATTACTGCTATTGCTAATGCTACTTCTTCCAGTACTACTTCTGCTAATAATACTAGGCTATGCAATGCTATGCTATGCTATTATTACCTTTACCAATACTACTAGTGCCAGTGCTACTACAGCTAATACTACTAATGCTAATAGTACTTCTGAAATAGCCATTATTTCACTTAATCGGTATCTTAGTTCTTATTATCGCCGGACACCAAAGCGAAAGGCGATAATGTTTTTGTTCTCATGTGTGTCTGAACAGATTTTAATAAAACTCGGAGTAATTATTAGACTTTAAAAACACATAAAAGTGTCATAACTAATAAAATTTGGTGTGGTAGTAGCTGAGAGTCTGAGCTCTGATAGTCATTAACTGCTGGAGTCAAGTGTCTGTCTGTTAGCAAAATATCTCTACAACCACTGGATGGATTTTAATGAAATGTCCATAAATTAATATTTGGGTGGAAATCTATAACTTGTGTTTTGGATTGAAACGATTCAAGATGGCCGCCACAACCCACTGACAAAGAGATAACTAAACACATTTCACTTTTTAAAAAAAATACAACTAAAGGTGTAGTGGAATAAAAACCACCTAAAACATCTGGGCTCAGCTTAAGCCCCCTGGTTGGCATGTGTGTGACTGTACGTGTGCAGTTGTGTGTCTCTGAGACGACAACGTGTGTGAGTGTGTGTGCAGAGAAGGAGGCCGAGCGCAGATACAAAGGTAGGCCTGTGTGCCCCTTCCACTGACGACCTGTGGAAAATTCCCTGTCAGCGCTGTGCCAAGGCGCCGGGCCCTCCGAGGCGGGACTCCAGAGGAATGCAAGACGCCGGCGGCAGCGCCAGCATTTATCCGAGGCCAGGGAGGCGACGAGGGGGTGCCGATCGGTGGAGAAAGCATTCCGGTTCGGTGGAAAAGGCGTTCACGGCGATAATGAACGACTCAGAGACACTGCAGGTGATTTCTTTTTATTGTTCAGAGAACAAAACAGCTGCTAACATCTGGATTTTGATTGCAGCTGGAAGGAGTTTGATCACTTTTCCATCCTGCGCCACATTCTTCCGTTAAGAGTAGTTTCTACCTTCGGGTAAATATTGATGGGAACTCAGCTCGTTTCTAATGAGGGTGCTGCAAGACTGGTCACAGCTCCCTTATTTTTATTTTCACACGAACACAAAGTCTTCGACACAAACAACAAAACAGTCCTTCCAGTCCTGGCAGCTCAGTCTCTGTTGGCTTCTGCACTGGAAGCAAAGAAGAAAAAGAATAAACTTTAAAAGGATTTCTTTGCCTCGTTTAAATGTCTACATTTAAATAAAACTGCAGACAGGTGTGTTAATTACAGACTGCAGACAGGTGTGTTGATTACAGATGGCAGACAGGTCTGTTGATAGCAAACTGCAGACAGGTGTGTTGATAACAAACTGCAGACAGGTGTGTTGATAACAAACTGCAGACAGGTGTGTTGATTACAGACTGCAGACAGGTGTGTTGATTACAGATGGCAGACAGGTCTGTTGATAGCAAACTGCAGACAGGTGTGTTGATAACAAACTGCAGACAGGTGTGTTGATAACAAACTGCAGACAGGTGTGTTGAT
>NC_051431.1:3346638-3363576 GCF_001649575.2 Kryptolebias marmoratus
ACAAACTGCAGACAGGTGTGTTGATTACAAACTGCAGACAGGTGTGTTGATAACAAACTGCAGACAGGTGTGTTGATAACAAACTGCAGACAGGTGTGTTGATTACAGACTACATTACAGAGAAAACAGTGAAAAACGAGGCAACCCAGACCACAAACTTTTTAAACTCTTATAGTTTAACGTAATAATGGTGATTTTAAAAAAACCTTTAGAGTCATTGTGTTGGATTTCGGTTTTATTTTAATGTTTCCTGTTTTATTTTGAAAAACATTTCCTGTTATACTTCCTTTCCTCGTCGGTTTTCCTTCCTCTCCTTTATTTGTAGACTTTACTCAACAAATCTGAGCATAAAGACACGCCTGCACATCAAAATTGTTGGATTTCTCGTCCCAAACAGTCCTTCTGTGGACGTTGTTGTTGTTGACCTAACTTCAGTAACTTCGGCTCTTTCCATAGGTAAACAAACAGGTGTGGTAGTTTACAGTCGTTTACAGATTTGTAATTTAAGGACACATTAACCATTGATATGAGAAACGTAAACCGGTCTTTATGACTTTGTAAGACCAGAACCAAACATCTGTCTTGTTTTGCTTGTGCACCATCTGTCGAGTCCTGTTTTAGACCATTTGGGCAAAGAAAGGATCCATTTTTTGTGACTAAAGGCTGTCAAAACTGGTATGTGGTTTTTAGAAAAGTGACTCAGAACTTCTGCTTTCTTTCCAATTTAAAGTTCTGTTTCTAAAGAAGAAACTGTCTTCTGATGAAGTTGAGTCTTGAACTCTGTGCTTATTGGGCTTCATCATCGTTGGTTTCTGGTGAAATCTGCTCACCAACCAGTTCTCCTCCTCCTTCACCATTTAGTCTCATTTTAGCAAGCCGTCCTGAGGCAGTTCACCTGGTTGTTTAGCCTCAAGGCGTCCATCTGGACCAGGTGTCCCTTTCTGTCCATCGCCCCTCTGTCGAGGCATGTTTGACCCACAGGAAGTTGTCAAAATATCCGACCCTACCTGCACTGCGGGCCTGCAACTCCTCCGATTCCCGCTGATGGCTGCCGGACACGCTACAGTGATCGCAAATGTCCAGGAACGGAACTGGCTGAGTGTGCAGCTCAGCTAATGAGGATGAGTTATTGCTCTGGATGGACATTAATAATGAGTAATTGACAATTACGGTGGCAGCAGGGTGGCAGAGCGATTAGGCGGTCTGAATTTAATTATGTTTGACGTCAAAGTTCCTTTAGAAGGGGGGGAAAACCGTCTCATTTAGCTCGGTGATAGTGAGGTAAACGACTAAAACCAGATGAAACGCAGATTAGTTTGTAAGGATCAGAACTCAGGAGCTACGTTTGCTTTTCGAGGCTCCAGGAGCTGCCCCGTGCATCTGGTCCCGCTTAGACTCGACTCCCCCCCAGCCTTCCCAAGCCTCCCCCCCCCCAAAAAAACGACAAAACAATCATTTGCTTTCGCCCTCGCTTTTTTCTCCGGCGATTCTCCGGGAAGGCGTTAAAACAAGTCGCTGCCGTTCCATCGGAGGAAACACACGCTCAAATACGTAAACAAACAACAACAGAGAAAGAAAAAGGTCGGCTCTGCTTTGCCCCCACCCCTGTAGACATTCCTGCAGCACCTGCACTCACTTAATATTTTGGCAAGAGCGGAGAAAAAAAAAAAAGCTCCTCTGCTCAGCGCCTGTCATGTTTGTTCACTGAAGGAAACAAGTTTGGTTTTAATTAGAGTCCCTGCCAGGAGCTGAGCTAATCGCCACTCTGTACGTCTAGCTGTCTTTTGCAAAATCCCCTTTCCTTTTTGTCGTTACTTTAAAACCGGAGCCGAGTTGAGCGCAGAAAAAAAAACACCCGAGTTCATTTGAGCATGTGTTAAATGTGGTCAGGAGCTGCATTCATGCTTGAAATTGAAAATGCAGAAGAACCAGAAGGCCGACAGCTGCGGCGCACCGACAAACCTGGCCTGTCAGGGCGTCGGGCGCGTGATGAGCGCCGTAATAATTTGGATAATTGTTTTTCTTTTTCCACGGCCCGCCTCCTCAGATCTGTACTGTCTGAAGTTTATTTTTAAGCCCCGCAGAGAAGTCCAAAGTTTCTCGTTTCTAACCGTCGGTCCGCCTCGTCGACTCCACCTGTAGCCCAGCTGTAGTTCTGTGCAGCTCATAAAAATTCCCACCAAATTATTCAAACAAAACTTCAACATCTGCTGCAGGGAGACTCCCCCCTTCATTAAACACACATGCAAACTTTTACATCTTCGGCTTTTCTTTGGAATCGCTGCGTCACAATTACATTAATAAAATCCTAAACGTCTTCTAAGCTTCGGCACAGAAAGAAAAACCCATCAAATATATTTATCTGCGGTGCCCAAAGATCACAACACGTCAACTCTGGAGTGACGTTCTGTCTTATAGTTATTAATAGTTTGGACTTTACCAGCTCTGATGGAGAACAAGGCAAAGTTCTTCGTCGGGAGGAGAAGGTGCTAATGACTGATATCTGTTAGTCAGAACATCTCTTCAAAGTTGACCAAACTAAACATTTAACTTTTATACAACCTCCTTCTTGCTTTGGAAACAAGAATCGGAAGATTTAGTAGTTCTAAGTGATTTTATCGGTTTGGAAAACCAAAAATAACCACCTGAAGTTCTTACATTCCTCTTATTTTTCAGCCCTTCTCCTTTGTTTTGAGGGTGTCCTTATTTTATTTTTGTTTTTTGTAAACCAAAGGTGAAAAGACCGGATTCTCCGGCTCTTAAAAGCAGATTTTGTTTGCAGATACAAGCCGAGCTTGAAAAAGACGCCTCACAAATTAAAGTTAAAGATGTTTTTCTAGTCTGACGTGTTCCGGTACTTTGTGTTTGGTATTCTTGTAAATAATCTGTAACGAAAAACAGCCAAAATAAAATCATAATTCTCCGTTAAAATAGATTTTTTTCAACCATTATATTGTCCAGTTTAATGCATTTTGATGTTATGTTGAAAATTATTGTTGCTCTTTCTTAAATAAGAATAAAAAAAATTACATTATATGCACTTATTGGTGGTTAATTAAAGGGATTTAAGATTGTTTGGAGGGGTGTTTTAATGTCCCAGTGGATTATTTTACCAGCTACTCTGTTCAACTTCAAATTAAGAGCCAAAGGGTCGGGATAACAGGAAATTCGGCCATACTGATATTTAACCATTGTTTTTTTTGCCATCGTTGTTGCACCTCTTTAAGATTAACAACTAATGTGGAGTCCCGAGGATCCAATGACATAGATCTACGTGTCGTCCACAAACCCGTGGAATGAAATGTCGAAAATCCAAGGGAAGGAGGTTCAACGTGAATAAAACTGGGCCGAAGCTGGTACCTTGAGGAACTCCTGTAACGAGCTCCTAAATCAGATTCCTGACTCAGAAAGTTGAAGGAAGCTCGACAGCTGAGCCTGAAATCAGACATGGCTCCAACACAGATAAAACTAATATCAGATGATAATTACAGCTGGATGTGTTTTGTTTTTGTTTAGACGACCTGAATGTTCTGTAAATTTGATGTTTCTCCTTTGTCACACCTTCAGACAGGATGACAGGTTTGATTTGTCGGTTTGTCGATTCCTGGACGAAACTCTGGGACGAATTTTCTCTCGACGGAGCCTCCGATGTCTTGAGCACATGCTGAGCCTGTCAGAAGGGATTTCAGTTTTATTTGCACCAGCGGGGGATGGAACGAAGCCTGCTTGGTCTCCCTCCATCCAGGCCCCCGCGGACCCGTTAGAACCGCGCTCCAGTCCAGAGATGAGACGCCACGGCGCTGATTTACTATTCAGAAGTCATTCATCGCCTGCGGATAAAAAGACAATTGAATTATGCTGCTGGGACAGCAAGGGCCGGGGCCAGAACTGTTCAGGATGTAAAACCTGAGATCAAGAGACAAAGAGAGTAAACAGAAGAGACGACGGATCAGTTCCATCGTTCCGGCTGATTTCTCCTTTATCTGATCAGATTTCAGTGTAAATTACAACCAGAGTGGAGACATCTGATGATTTTTTCAATCTAAAAGTTGGTGTAAGATTTAAGCTACAGCAGCATGATGGTGGTTATCTTTAGGTTTAGGTCTACAAAACGAGGTCACATTGTAAAATATATTGTCAAAAACCATGTTTATAAAAATAAAGGGTTTTATGTTATCCGTAAAACAAACAGTTCTAACGTCATACATTGTCTTAGTAGTTTTTTCATCCAGATTGAGTCAGAAACAGCTTTGGAGAATCCCGCTGTCCCACCGAGAGGTTGACGAGGCACAAAAACAAGCCCGGACGGCGTGTCGGAGGAGATACTATCATCCCCACCATCCGAGTAATGACCACCAAGCCTAACTGAGGCCTGGGGAACTGAATACGAGGGCAGCTGAGCTGAGAAGGAAGATTGAGGGATTGAGGCCAAGCTATATACCTACGACCTGCACCAAGGCTAACAAAGTACCCTCTGAAAGTCTGCTAGAAGATGTATCCCTACTGACACCATCACAGAGACCAATAAGCTACAGAGATCCTTGACAGACTTGGCTTTAAGATCAAGCCCACAAGCAAGAAGGAGCATAAGATCCAGGAAACAAGTAGAGAAATCAAGCAGCCACAACTTGAGACTGCTGAACCAGTGGTCCCCCAACCCTGGTCCTCGGAAAACACTATCCTGCCTGTTTCAGGTGTTCCTCTGCTGTGACACGCCTGATCTGAATCACTGAGCGATCAACGGGCTTCTGCAGAACTTAAAGAGCAGGGAAACAACTAAAACCTGCAGGAGAGCGGCCCTCCGGGACCGGGGTTGGGGATCACCGTGGCGAACATTGGCTCAAAGCTGCGGGAGGAAACAGAAGCCAGGAGAATAAACGGGGTCTTCTCCACCTCACCATCCAAAGGGAATAACGCCGCTGCCATCGTTTAACAGTCAAATTCTGGCAACCATATCTGCCAGTACTTCACTGTAAATTCCACCAATTATTTCTTACAGTTCACATTTAGCATCTGTACGTTTGGTTCTGTTATCAGTGCAGACTTAATGTAAAAAATACTTATCAGATTACAGGAACAGTGAAGAGTTTACACTTCAGTAAGCTCCTGAACATGTTTTCTACAAGTTATTTTGCTTCCTCTCATCTCATTCTCTCAACTTGTCATGTCTGTCAGCTGAACACCGTTTAAAACGTAAAGCACGGGTCACACATCCTGAAGTAAAATGGTTTCTTGAAGGTTTTGATGAGGCTGTCAGAGCCTGCCTCGATTTTTTTAACCTTTAAAGTTTCCAACACTGATGGAAGAGACGGTCAGCGTGGATCTGCGGTCCTTATCCCCCCGTCCCCGCGGCTGGAATGTCTCTGCCAGATGATTGGAGGTGTTGGCAGGACATCCTTCATCTCTGAAGGACGGGGATGGTTTACCCATTTCCCCATCACCCATGTGAACTCAGTGACAATAAATTGAAAGTACACGCTGAAATCTTGGGACGTACTCGGATCGCAAAAATAAAAAAAAAAAACATCAACAAATGTGAAAAACATGTACCGGCAGAAATCCAGAGTCCGATGGGTGGCCTTGGCTCGGGGGGTGGCCCAGCATGGCACGATATGAGTGCTGGTTGTGAGTATCGATTGTAAACCCCCCCCCAGAAGGTGAGCTGGCTGGACCCCGGCCCATGTCAACCTGCCACCTGCGCCGGTTCTCCTGGGCGGCGCGGAACAGGCCCGGCTTTGTCCGACGGGAGCTGCGTGTGGCTCGCTATCTTAAGAGAGTCATAATCACGTTGGCGATCGGGGTGTTAACAGGCGCCCGCAGCTGTCGGGCAGCAGTGCACCATGGGAAGGCGTGACGAATGGCTGGCCTCCGATGCTCGGGTCGCGGTCGTTGCGTTAATCTCTGCGAGCGCGCGCACGTGAGTGCCTCAGTTCTCGTCCAAACGGCTTCTTACTGAGCAACACAAAATGCAAAAATGCAGACAAAAAAAGCAACAAAACATTTTAAACCAACACAGAAACATGATCTCCCTGCTGGACGGGACTCTTCAAGGTCCCAGAAATAGGCCTGGAGATCTGCAGGGCGTTTCAGGGAGGCGACCCGAGCTGAAGCGCCTCCTGTCTGAGCACTGATTCATGAGCAGGGGTCGATCGTTCAGAGTAAATATCAGGTTCTCAGTTTGTTGCTTTTAGCAGCTGTTATTGCATTCAGAGAACCCAGCAGGATGGGGGGAGGGGAGTTTATCCATAAAAGCCCAGTGGGGATAAGGAAGTGGAGCATCTTCACGGAGCAGAACCGTACGACGCGGGGCTGACAGCTCCTACGAGGCCGTTTCCAGGCCTGGTGGTCCGGCCTTGTTTACACAGAGCGGGCGCCTCCCCTCGGCCTGGCGGCCTTCGCCGAGAGAGACGTCGGCAGCTGCAGGACTCGACGTCACCCCTCGCCTCAGATGTTTCACCAGAACGGCGGTGAGGCCGCATCAGAAACCTGCTGTGGATCCTGAAGACGAAACCCTCCACGGTTCTCACCTGCTGCTTTAAACCCAAACTGGGCTGAGAAGTGCAGTTTGTGTGGAAGACATCTTCAGAAACTAAAACAAATGTTATAAAACTATTAATAATGTGTAGAAAATGGTCACCAAAGCCACGTTTGCCACAAATACAGATCAACAAAACTGTTTCAAAGATGAACGTTGGACATTAAAAATTTAAATTTAAAATATTTTGATTTATTATTTGAACAAAACAAAGTTCAAATTTTAATTTTCTTTAAGTTTATTTACATCATGAGTACGTTAAAGGTACTTGATGCAAAACCAATATGTATTTACGCTCAGATTTGTTGAGGATTTGTTTACGTTGAGCGCGTACCTGCATTTCAGGACTATATCAGTACATCTGGAAATCTATTGGAGTAAACTCTTTGAAACTGAACCGTTCGATACGATTCAGGATTAACTTTTTTATTTGATCTCATAGTTTGCAAAAGTCAGAATGAGACGTAGTTTGTTGAAATTTGTCGATTTGTTCGATTTCAAAACTCAAATTTTATTGTTCTGGAGTCAAAAGTCAAAGAAAGTCCTCAAGCTTCACGATGAAGCCAAACATTATACAAAGGGATTTCCCGGCGCTACATCAGAGAAAAGTTGTACATTTCAAAAGAAATTAGAAGAATTTGAATTAAAATGATTATTTCTGAAGACGTACCTGTTAGAAAACTATGATTTAAAGGTAGATTTGGAAGATTATATGTGAGGTGGTGTCTTTATGGACGACAAAATATCTTCATGTTTTATTTTTTTTGCAGCCTGACTCAGATTCTTTGTACTTTTCATAAAAAAAACATAAAAGTCTGGCTAAGGAAGCCATTCAGAATGCCTCTTTAGATAAAGTCCTTTGTGATGAAGTGAAACGTTTGCTCATATTGAAGCCTTTTGAGGAGGAATTTTATCCTCCGATGATCTCCTTACGGCCCTGTACCGTCACATATCAGTCCCGAGTTTCTGCCATGAGGGGCACTTTGCAGCTCGCTCGCCCTTTAATCAAAGCGTCCCTTAATGGCGACCATCAGCGTGCGCTGAGCGGCGTTATCTGAGGGCTTTGATCGGCCATCTGCCTGCTCTCGATCACCCGTTTGGCCCCAGGTGACCCCACGTGGCCCTGGGTGGCCCGCTGGTGCTGGCTCAGTGAGGCCCGTTGGGGCCGGGTTTTGAAAAGGTGCCTATGTCAGAAGATGTCCTCGCCCCCCGCCCGCCTGCCGCCCGCCTCTCCAGCACATAAAAGCTAACAGAGGGCACGCTGGTCTGATCCCAGCCACTGACATGAATTTCTGATCAATGGCTGGTGCCTCTGAAGGGCCTTTTCCAACACCACTGCTCTCACCAGCCTCCCCCCCTCCACCACCACCGCCTTTACTCCTCCCCTTTCCTCTCACTCTAAAGCTCGGGCAACTCCAAATGTCAGTGATGTTAGTTTAGCCATTGTACACGGCTGGCCGCATCTGAATGGGTGACTTGTCCCCAGGCCAGCCCCCTACAATGGGCTCCTTTCTCAGACTGACTTGTTCTCAGCATTCCCCCCCTCTCTCCATGAAGCGAGGTCTCTCTCGCTCTCTCTCTCTTTGCTCTCGTAGATATTTGGCTCTGCTGAGGATCCCGGACTTTAACTAGGGGAGAAGGAGCTCGGAGGAACTAGTTGGACCCTGATAGATCAGGACGAAGTTTCAGAAACAGTGAAGCCTGCCGATGATGTTAGCTGCACACAGATCTGATGGTAGATCTCAGCTTGTTAGGGGGAGGAAACCAGCGGACTGTACTTATAGCACCTTTCTAGCCAACCAGGCTTCAATCGGAGCTCTCATTTATCCATCCACACAGCACTCTACTACATCTCTACACAGCTAATCTGAATAAATTGGTCTATAGCGTCTAATCAGGGCTTTAGATCCCATTCATGCACCGATGGGGGACATAGGAGGCAGTGAGGGGGTCAGTGTTTTGCCCAGGGACTCTTCAACATTTGGCATCCTGGTGGAATTGAACCTCCAACTCTGTTATTAAAGGACTCCTCCAACCACTGAGGAGCCAATCCAATTTATAATGGCCGCCACAGCCGACTGACCATAGGAAACACAAAAAAATGGTTATAATTCTGTCAGTTTTATGGATATTGAGCAAATATTTGGTGTGGTAGGAGCTAAAAAAGATCTCTGCTTAAAACCATTTAAACCGTTGGTGTCAACTTCGTTTGTTACCAAAGCATCTCGTCAACAACCAGGTGGACATTAATAAAACTTTCAAAGCGTTAACGCGAACGTCTACAACTGATTGACTTTCGAAGTCGACTCCATTTTAAGAGGGCTGCAGGAGCCTGTCGACAGCCAACACAAAACTGGGTATGACTCTGAATTTTTACAAGATATAATGTTATTTTCAATGATTGACCAAAACGGCTTCAGCTCCGTTGTTTCTCAGTTGTTTCTCCAAAATTACAATCAGAACATTGAAAAATCATGTATTTTGACAGCTATCATGGCTTTAAAGACTGACACATCTTCAGAACAGCAGGTTTCAGTTTAGCCTCCATCTTGTTCAAAATGGCCTCAGTCAGCACCACTGTCCTCCCCATTCACTTGCATTAATTTACTCTGAGGGTCGTCTTTGTGCCAAATATCTGATGGAATAAAAACCAACACAAGTTCCAGCTCTTTCGCTTTGCTTTCATTGACATCTGGAGCTGAAAGAGTTGATGAGTCACTGTCACTAAAAGTCAGGTTGTTCTTTTAGCTTTGGATCCTGGGTAATTATCCCCGTTTTTACTCAGTTATCTGAACACAAACTAATCTCACGAAGTCTATAAAGATGCAGCTGCTGAACCAAATGGAGCTCCAAATATTTAATCTGGAATAACTTTGCAGGTCAGCTTGGAGCGCCGCCATCTACTGACAGCTCGTCGAATTCCTCGGGTTTTAGGGGTTTTGGAGCGAACGCCACATCTGGAAGGCACATGGGTTTATAAAGACAGATGCACGGCGGGGTGAAGGGTCATCCTGGTCCTTTAATCCAGGCTGGAGAAGGGAAGCGAGGAACAACAGACGTGAACAAACTTCTGAAGTGGCTTCGGGGAGACGGAGTCTCGGTGCGTTCATGAGCTCACGAGGAGGTTTTTGTTTAGGACGGACCGCTGTCAGTAAATTTAAACGTCCGGTTTAGTTCCTTTGCTCTGCTCAGACATGCTTCTCTCTCCCTCCCTGAAATTCCCTTCTTTCATGGCGAGGTCAGAGGTCAGGGACTGCGACCTACCCTGGGGGAGAGTGAAGGATGCCCCCCTCCTTTCAGATATGGGCAGTGCCTCCTCATCTCTTTATTTTGTATACACCTGAGTCTCTTGTTCCCTCCTGGAGTGGCCTAACGGAGCGCAGAAAGAGCTGCTGGATCCAGTTTCCACCCCTGGGTTGGATTGTTGGGACACATCAAGCTGCCTGGACTCGCTGGGAAGGTGGAGGGACAATAAAAATGAAAAAAAAACAAAAAACATAAAGACTTTACAAAAATGTAAAAATTTTTGGTAAATTTGTTAATCCACCTGCGATTTCCTGCATTTATCCACATGCTGACAGATTTAAATAGATTTAGTTTTAATTAACGGACAGGATTAGTTCAAGTTAATAAACATTACTGTTATTTTACCAGAGTTAGCCATTGATTTACTTAATTAGATGGTCTCTCACTGGACTGTTGGCAACATTTGTTTCCAAAATGTCTCCAAGTGTTTGCGGGTGTTCTCAGTTCCCTAATTGGGGAAAAGCAACAGATTTTCTCTCAACTAGTCAGGAGTCGTTGCATGCACCTGGAACCAGTCTCGAACCAGTCTCAATTTAGTCTCAGATTAGTTTCTGTAATTTTTATTTTTTTGTGAGAAGTATTTTAAATCGTAGGGAATCTTGCAGGTTCGTACTAGCCTGGAGTTCGGTAGGATTTTAAGTGAAAATTTGTGTATTTTCTCAAAATTTTGTGTTTCCAACTGCTGCAGCCCAGCGAGATGATTTAGTCACCTTAAAACCAAGATTATAGTAAAATCAGAATAACAACATTTATGGTTCTAAGATTAAGATCATGGGTTCCCATCACAATCTGTCTTTGGAGAGTTTTAATTACAATCCTGAGGTGAAAGAAGTTAGTTTAGGTTTTAAAAGGCAACGTTTCGGGTTAATGTAAGATAATTTTATATTTAAAGGAATGGTTCATAGTTGGGTGGCATGGTGGAGCAGTGGTTTCAGCCGTCGCCTCACAATAATAAGGCTTTCTGTGTGGAGTTGACATGTTCTTTCAGTGCGTGGGAACCATGTTAGGGTAACTGGGAACAGGTGGGAGCTTTAATGGTTGTCGATGAGCACCCAATGGAAAAAATGGTTGAATGAATACATGAGGTTGGATCTTTTGAAGTGGTTTTCTGTGGAAAAGTTATGAACAATTATTATCTTACCTGTTGTAGATAGATCCTTGGTTCAGGTAAGATAAGAATGGTTCCAGCTTTACCAGGAAACTCGAAACATCTGAACTTTTGCTTCATCTGCCTTCTGATCAGACGTTAAAAACAGGCGCTGATGGTCTCGTTTGCTCAGGCTGTTCTGGAATAAAACTGGATCGAGGTGATCTTTTTATTTTTGTCAGAAGGACTGAAGAGTTTCTGTAAGTGTGAATTACGAAAGAAAATAAAAACCTACAAGTCAACATTTTCATCCACTTGTCTGTTCTCCATCAGAGCAAACTTGGAGTTCCTGTAAACTGTTGAACTTTCATGATCTTGCAGGGTTTTAAGAGCGGGATATGAGATTCTGCCCCTCAGCTGGTGGCATTCCTTTCCTCCAAAAAATGCAATTATCTTTTCCCATTCGACTGTTTTTGTTTTCCCCCTGTCCTTCCCTCGTATGCTCATTTCCTGTTTTGAGCCGCGGCAGACTTTTAGCCTCCCCGCTTCTTTCGCTCGTATAAGTATGAGAGTATATCTGTTATTTACGGCCCCCGGGGGATACCTGTCTTTCTCACTGCTTCATTGTGATTGCCATAGTGACACCCAAATTCCACAGAGCGAAAGGTCACGACCTCCACCCGCTCCACCAAAAACCTGCGACCCCTCACCTCTGCACCTGGGGACGAAGGTCACAAAACTTACAGCAGTTGATTGTAAAGTAGAGGAGATGTGGAGCATTAGTATTCTGCAGTGTTTGCACATTAACGTAGACTTTCATTGAGACGAAGTTCCAATGACACGAAGTTCCAAAAAAGCCTTTTTTTTTAAAGAAAACTAATGGTAATTGTTAGATTTTGGCAAAGTAATGATATAGGCACATGTTTGTGCTTTATGTACAAGAAACCACAACTAGATTATTTCACTGTCTTACCTAAACACTCATGCGATGAAACCTTGGTCATAAGCTGAAAAGAAAGGGAAAACAAGCTTTAATTGTTTCTTTTTTGTCATATTTTTGTTGCCTTAAACATCAGAAATTATGATAGCAGTTCACGCAAATGCTACTTTAGACTTCTACGCTGCCCTCAATTTTACTTTAAACATTATTTACACAGAAGTACGTGGTTGTTTACACTAAAATCCAAGTTGACTGCTTCTTTACCAATAGCGATCCATGTCAAACGTACTGCAAAACAGAGCGGGCTAAATGAAAGCAGGTAGAGAACCACTGAAAGTCTTTTACACCATTGTTTGCATCTCAGTTGACTCGGTCTTCAGAGCAAACAACCGTAGACCTCTATGTAAATAAATGTACAACAACAATTTTAAAAAAAGGTGATTTAAAATGCTATAAAGCATTGTTTTAGAATGGCAGGGATCCACTTAAGAACTGGTACTGTTCACACTAAGGGTTAGGCTCATGAAAACAGCTCCACGAGTCTCCAAAGTTTGTCTAACTGCTTTCCACTGCAGGTAAGACACTGACCGCTTATAACAACAAAGAATCCAAACAACTGGTTCACGTTTCTGTAGTTATGACTGACATTTGCGCGTGTTATTGTGCGTTTTAGCAACTATTTTAACGTGTTTAAAGTCCACAGATAAAGACAGGCAGCGCATCACCTCAAAAAGCTACAAAACGATGCAGATTCCAAAATAATTGTAATGGATTTAAACAGTCTGTTCTCTTCAGAGAACAGCGTCACACATAAGCAGATTAATTTTCAGCTTAAAGTCTGATGTATATTATTGAAATGATCGTATGTCTGACAGGCGTTGTGAAAGTGTGAATGGGAAAAAGAGTTGTGTAAATCGACCTCCAGTCCTTCAAGCTGCATTAGTCCATAATTACATGGTTTTATGTTTTCTTTAGTCATACTTAGCCCTGTAATGGTTTACTTCTGCAAATGTTTGAGTCCAGCCGGCGCTGTAGTGTAACTGTAGAAGGTGAGCTGTGTGTGTGGTGCAGAGCCACGTTCTCGTATCTTTAGGAACGGCCCAACATTATCAGACGTGGAGGGAATTACAATAAAATCAGCTTAAAGGCATTTATTATAAAAATCACACAACTGGTGACACATTTAAAGCATCATCTGCATGCATTTTAAAGATTTATTTATAATATCTATGCTTGTAAAGTTACACATGGCGTCATTAGGGTGACTTTCACAGTGCATGATTGGGAATGACGAACAAGTGTAGCAGCGAGACACACGGGGTAAAAATGTCACTGCCATAAAAATCTACACTAACTAAAACTACTGTTACATCCACGCTAAACTACTTATTTTTATTAGAGAAAAAAAAGCCTTTAAGCAGCAAGCGGGTTTCAATTTTTTCTGTAAATGCAGGAATTTAATTATACAGTGATTATTTTCCCATTTCATTTACACAGTAATTAATTTTTTATGCTACTAGTGTAGATTCACTAACCAAGCTCTCCGGTAAATTTGGACAGCCTTCTTTTATGTACAGGCAAGTAATGGCCGGAACAAAAAAAATACATAATTTTTTTTTATTAGCATTAGCATTTGTTAACCCATCTGTTCATTTAAAAATAAATTAATGGATCCAAACTGTAGTGTAATTGTTTTTAAAACTTTTTTTAGGCTCAGCTGTAGACAGGATTTCTAGCATGCTTAAAGTAGAGTCCAAGCAAGAACTGTCATAAAAAAAATAACACCATTTTATTTTTTGGCAAATAGTTCTTGTTTTTATTGAAGCATTAAAATGCCTTCGAGCACCAAAAGGGATCCTTTTTTTTATTTATAAATGTGCCCATAAATTAGTTTAAAACAATGCAAACTGTCAACAAAAGCATAAACATGTCTTCCCATTAAAAAAGAAATGTCTCTGCTTGAAAAAGCTACTAGGGAGGTTCATTAATCGGGCTCTCCGGTAAATTTTTTCCCTTTTTTCCCCTTTAAATCTGTAATTAATCCAGCAATTAGATTGATATCTATTAGTTTTCTTTCAACATAATGGTTACCAAAGATCTACATCTTGTTACCTATCAGGAAACTATCTGTCAATTGAATCTATATTCTCCAACTGCCATGTTTGACACTTTTTCGTGTCCTTCTGCTGTGAGGAGAATTTGTAAAAACAAACGTGTCTCAATTGGAATCCATATAATAATAATAATAATAAATTTCTGGGCAGCAGTTGTCTTTATTGAAAAATGAGGGCCTTCAAGCAGCAAAGGGGTTCTAGATTTTCTAGTAAATGTAATAATTTACATGATTAAGTGATTATTTTGATGAACCCAAGGCGCAGACTCATTCTGAGAGATTCAGGAAAAAAAAAAAAAAAAACACTAATTTATTTACACAACAATAAAAAGAAACAAAAGCAAATGTTGATGTGGCTGCAAACTAAAACTAAATACAAAACACTAAATTCAAGGTTAGAAGAAACATGATGGCGAGACATGAGGGGACATTCAGACCGCATGAAATCGACATCGGACCAGTGAATAAATGGAGGAGATGACCGGGTTTTAAAGACAGCAGGTGATTAGGAGGAAGTGGGCACAGGTGAGTGATTACAAACTTGGATCAGGTGAAGACTGGCGTGGAATACAAAAAACACACGGAGCAAAAACTGAACATGAAAACAATCCAAATAACAAAACAGAATAAAACAATAAACCCAATACAAAAGAAACTTAAAAAAGCTACTTAAACAAAACCCAAATCCTGACACTGTTCATTTCATTTAGACAATTTATTTTTAAACAATACAAATAAAACAGTTGACAGACACACAAAATATTTTATTAGAAATTAAATAGGGACATTCATTAACCGGGCTCTTTGGTAAATTTTGATTTTGTTTTTTTTTTTCATCTGCGCACACTTAATCCAGCAATAACAATTAATCTCACAATTAATTTCCTATTAACATAAAAGTAATTAAAAATTAAATTACCCTAACAGTATGTTAATCGTGTATTAATTTTATAACGTTTATGTTACCAAACGACTGCATTCAAAACTTTTTCATTACTTTCCACTTTAACATGCGTTTCGAAAAACATCTTCCATGTTTATGCAAACAACAAATAGCATCAGGAATCAAAGCAACAACTAGATTATATTTTAATATAATAATAAATACAATAAAACATTGGTTTATCAGAATAATAGAACCTTTAAGCAGCAGGTGGGCTTCCATTTTTCATGTTTACCAATGATGTGTTAATTTTGATGCTAATTTGGTTTTATGGATGCATAAATGAGTTTAAAATCTTATAAAAAACAGTAATAAAAACATAAAAAAAATTATTTTTCTCATTTAACAAATGTGGTCTGCTACAAGAGTTACAGGAAGTAAAACAGGAAAATCCTTTAACCGGACTCTCCGGTAAATTTGGCGACTTTCTTTGAGCGCATTTAATGTAGGAACTATACGAATATAATTCTAGTTGTTTTTTTTTACATTTTAACCTCTGCTCATTTAGTAAACTTTTGGTCCCAGACTGGAGCGTTTCAAGCTTTACTCCCTCTGAACTGGTCAGCTTTGTGGTTTTCATTTGTAAAGAGCCGGAGACTTCTTGGCTGTGAGACTCGGGCTTCAGCCTTTGTGCCAAGATGCCAGTTTGAATCCTCTGCTCCTTCGCCCTGCAGCAGCAAACAGGTGCGATGCCCACCTGTCCATCACTGTTTGTTTGCCTGTCTGCGGGGCCTTTGTGCTGTTGAGCCAAACCAAACAACCATCTGCCCTCTGCCTGGCTCGCCTCCCGTCCGACTGTTAATCCAGTGTAAAGCGCAGCGGAACGTCGGGAACCCCGGTGCTCTGGCACACGTCTGCATTGTTTCTGAGACGTGAAAGGAGATCTACTTTCCCTCATTAGGATCCTGAAGCCTCCAGGGCGAGCAGAACATCAGGTCAGAGCGCTCTGATTAGAGAAACAACGAGAATACAGCAATGTTTTACTTTGTGTTGTGTGTTATGGTTTCTTTCTCGCTCGGTCTATCATTTTTAATTGGTTTTATATACAAGTATAAGCTACAGATTTAAAAGGGTTTATATTTTACTTCAACATTAATCATTTTAAAATTTAAAGCCACATGTCGGTTCACCATTTCACGTTGAAGTTTGTAGATTTAAGGGTAAAACGCACAGGTTTGCAAGTGACGCATGTCAAAAATTACACTTTATTTTCACACCAATATGGCCGCTGATCTGTATTAAAGCCATATAAGATATATGACCCCAAATCTTGTCTTAATAAAGACAATGGCAAAAAAGGTCATGTCTGGTGATCCATTGCTTCAGCGATTAGTTCTTATGGTTAAAAAATAACAAATATTAAGCTTATATTTTATAATTGATCTGTTTTATTACAGCCACTTCAGCTTGACGCACCTGTTATGTTTTAGCGGTGTTGACGCGGTTCCAGTGACGCACCGGCGTTCCCGGTGTTTTTAGCTTTAGACCGACTACTCCAGTTACAGTTTTATTTAAGTTATATTTCCTTCGTTTTGGGAAAATAAATAAATAATTGCCAATTCGAACAAAAACACTGAAGTACCCATGCTGCGCCTCTAGATGGCAGTACCAACATCGAGACGTCAAAATGCAAACAAAGAACAATTTTAAATTGACGAAGGTTTCCTCCAAAGTAAAACATGAATTATATGATCCCTGTGGGTCAACAAGCCTGGCTGCCAATTTCCATCCATAAAACCCAGTAAATATTAGCATTTTTATTTTTAGTTATTATTTAACTCAGTTCTTTATCACAACTTGTAGAGGAGATCTCAGGGCATAAACATATGGTGGTAAGAATTGTTTTGTAATGTTGGAGAATATCCTCTCCCTGGGCTGCCACCTTATCGTGGTGGAGGGGTTTGAGTGTCCCAATGATCCTAGGAGCTATGCTGTCAGGGGCTTCATGCCCCTAGTAGGGTCACCCAAGGCAGACAGGTCCTAGGTGAGGGGCCAGACGAAGTGCAGCCCAAAG